>NC_056737.1:1709953426-1710230926 GCF_019279795.1 Protopterus annectens
GCTGGAAAACACACATAGGGGCTCTAAGTGTAGTCGTTTTATTGGCCAGAGGGCTTGGTGGTCAGTTAATTGAATTTTCAATGCCTGTATAAATTTGACATGTTTGCATGGCTCTGTGCTCATTTTTACATAGCTCAGCAAAACTTCACATCCTCACCTGTACTCTTGAAGAGTTTTACATGCATTCAGCACTATCCAGGCAAAGCAAAGTACTTCTGGTTAAAAAAAACTGCACTTCTAGTTTTCATTTAAACAAACTGCTGAAATGTTCTTGATGATTTGTGCATTGAACTGGCTGTGAGAGGTGTAGCGGTTAGCATCATCACCTCACAGCAAGAGGCTCTCCGGTTCGATTCTCGGCTGGAGCGCCTCCTGTGCAGAGTCTGCATGTCCTCCCTGCGGTCTAGTGAGTCTTAAAGACATGCAGGTATATGTGTGTGTGTGTGTGTGTGTGTATGTGTGCTTTCTGTGAAGGTTGGTTGCCAGGTTGGCAACACGACACCATAAAAACACCACTGCCAATCAATTTGCAGAACAGTGATCTGCTGTGGTGAGTCTGACCCCTAACTGGGAAAAGCTGAAAGACATTTGATTTCTGTGTTCAGCTGCTATTTTAGTTTAATAAGTGCATTTCCTCACATTGTTGTTGTTGCCGTTGGACTTTCTGCCTTGTAATCACCTTCTAAAAGGGTTATCTAGCTAGTTGTGTATGTTGCTTTTTTGTAGCATTACACTTATGGCCATTGTTTAGTATGTTTTTATATTTGGAGGGCAAAGATTATTTGTCTAGTGACAGTAGGTGTTCTTCTAGTCTATCTGAGCCTGGAAACACATAGAAGGTCTCTAAGAAGTAGTTATTTTTTAGGTCAGAGGGCTCAGTTGTCAGTTTACTGTATTTTCAGTGCCTATATAATTTTGGTGTGTTTGCGTGGAGCTGCTCATTGCACAGTGGTGGTTAAAAGAGGTATGTATAGATGCAAACATCTAGAAAGCAAATTTCCCTATATACCAAACCATAAAACTGTACCCTGTAACTCAGTGAGTGTAGAGCAACTACCTTGTGCATAAACAAGCACAGAGCAGCTTTTTGTGCATTGAGTAGTATTGTCATTAAAATTTAGTATTACATAGCCTAGTCTCTAATCCCTAAAGCTAGTACCCTCTATTAATCTGTCATGCACCACATCCTTGTACCTCACCAATTAAAGGATCTGACAACATGGATACACAATTTCCCAATTTCTCCGCAGCCAGCTTGGTGGATATGAGTGTCTTGAGACAGTGTGGCAATTGCAACTGACAACTACTTAATGCTTAAAGAAACAGCTGCAGCATGCAAGGGATGTGCATACACAATGTCACTGGAGGCAAAACTCTTGTGTACAAGCACACGCGATAAAAAGCAAGTTGTCAATATCACACACACACACACTACAACCACCACAAATATTATGCACTACACACGTAGACCAACTTATGCTGGCACTTAAATGGAATCGTCCCAAACCCAAAGACTTCCTAAACTGCAAAGCTTAACTACCCAGAACTTTAGTCATAGGGGACACCATTGTATGACACACTGATATCTCACTCATCTTGCTGAACAAGGAGAAGATATTAGTTAATTGCCTACCTGGAGCCAGGAGCCACCAAGTTACAAATGCACTCAAGTCATTATGCCACAGGTACCAGGATGATTCAATCATAGTTCACGTAGGAATAAATGACCTGAGATGTACCTCCCTAGACTATATGAAAAGAGAGACATAATCTCGCAGACTAGGTGCCTTAGGCTGCATGCGCCTAGCATTGAGCAGATTTCTACCTTCAGCAGAGATGATGCCACACTACAAACAGAAGATGATTGACTTTAGTAATTGGCTTAATTTCTGGTTTCATTCTAAGAGGTTATAATATTTGTCAGCATGGGATGATATAGTTAACAAATCATGCTGCTTTGCCAAAGATGGTTTTCACCTGTCTCTGAGCTTCCACATATTGGCCAAAATTTTATTCTCCACTATAGTGGCTTTTTTAGGCAGTGCCAAATTGGCAGACCTTCTGACATAGCAAGACTGACCCAAACCTTAAGGTGTTACTCTTCAATGTCAGGAGGTTAAACAAGAAACTCCACTCCCTTCAAGATCTGCTCACTCTGGAGAATGTAGATATCTGTGCAGTTACTGAGACATAGTTTAAAGATGCAGAAAGTACCCCAGTAGTGCAAGGTTTCAGCACCTTCCACACATTAAACCATCAACTATGCAGACTGGGTCTAAAGGTGGAGGAATCTCAATCTACATAAATGACAAAACATACCTCTTGGTTGGTTAAACAGGATGACATGCTGGAGTTCTCCATGTGCAAAGTATCATCAAGAAAGTCCCATACCATATACTAGCAAGTTATAGGTCACCCACTATGTCCCATGAAACCCATAGCTCATATTTAAACCTACTGGAGATGCTTAACATTCAACCAAACACCCTACTAATGGGGGACTTTAACTATCTATCTATAGCCTGGAAATCCAACATGGCCTCAAATTCATAGGCACAGAGATTCTGGGACTTCGTAAACACAAACACCCTTTATCAGATAGCCCTAACACCCACTAGTTTTAACTTATTGGACTTGGTCCTTACAAACATGGGAGAATGCTGCATAACCCCTCCACCCCCCAGTGTCATGTCCTCCATGGGAAGGTCTAATCACAAAGATGCCTCCTACAAAATAAAAATCAGTTTGGGAAACCCATAAACCACATAACAGGAATAATTCCAAAGCAAACTACCTTTTATTAAGCAGCAGTTTGGCAAAATTCAACACTTCTCCAGACCCAGAGAACACAGCAACCTGTGTAGAGTTGTTCACACAAACTCTGTACAACTATGTCAATGACTGCATAAAGTCTGCTGTACCTACCAGGAGCAGGTCCAAAACTAACTCTACAAACAAACCACCCTGGTGGAATTCCAATTTAAACAGGATGTACAACAAAAGGAAAAATGTCATGTTGAAAATCAGGAAATGTAACTCCTATAAAGATAAGAAATCTGTCATCCAACTAAACAGGAAACTAAGCGGGCTAATTAAATCTAACAAAGCCAATTTCAAGGTCAAAATAGCCTCCCAAGTAACCACAAGGCCTTCTTCAGCTATGTCAGAAACCTCAAAGGTAACATACAACAGTGTGCCAAACTGGTGGTTAATGGTGCCATGTTCATGGAGCTGGGTGATATAGCAAATCTGCTGGCTGGCAAACAACTTCAACTTTACTACTTACTCACCTTCACCCACCCCTCTAAGAAATACCTTCAAACATAACCCCTCCAACTGGATGCCCCTAACTAATCAAACATCATTCAACATGTTTACTTCCAACCAGTTCCCAAAGGTATCATCAAAAATACCTTAATCAATAAATAAATAAATGAAGTCTACCACAACAGACCCTGATAATCTGCCTGGCAAATATCTTAAAATAGCAGCTGAGGCTATTGCATAACCAGTCTCGGTTCTGATAAATCAGTCCTTACCTGATAATAAAGTCCCATTGTTGTGGAGAAAAATCATTCATTATTCCACTGCACAAGGTGAATCAATGCAGATCATTCAAACTATAGGCCAATTGTCATTTTATCTCCCCTATCAAAAATAATAGAAAAGTGTTTTTATACGCGACTTCTGTTTTATTTAACAGATAACCGGCTTCTGACTTCAACCAAACGTGGCTTCCATCCTCGTCACAGTATGACTACTGCTTTGCTGGTTTTTTTTTAATACTCAACAACCATTGAAATGCCAGAAGCCTAGACCCCAGCATGTTCCTATACTTAGCAAAAGCTTTTGATAGTGTATCCCACCAGAAACTCATATAAACTCTCATCCTTATGGCTCACCAACTCTTCACTGCAGTGGTTCCATAGCTTCTCCTCAAAGTGAGCACAAACAGTGAAATAGAAAAATGATTTTTCATGTTCCTTCCAGTAAGTACTGGTGTTCGAGGTTCATACTTATATACTAGGCTAACAACTACCAGGGCTTTTATAAGCCTAGTCATGCAATCCAACCCAACTGTGTCCATATTTATCATTGGTGTTTATTAGGAGAGGGTATATTAGTTAGTAGGTTTATAGAGGTTATGTGGAGGGTATGTTAGTTTGAGCTTCACTGCTTTCCTATGTCCATCAAAGACATGGGGGACAAACAAAGGGTGAATTTCCAATTTCCCATCCATTGGTCAAGGTTGCGCTTAAATAGGGTTAGGGATGGACTCTGTTTCACATGGATGGGAAGCCTGTTCCAGGGCATAAGGATTCTCTGAGGCACATATCTGTCTTGCAAACATGTCTTATGTCAAAAGCAAAATGTAAATCCTTGGATCTAGTGGAGCTGATGCTGTTCATTTTGCAGATGTGCAAAAGGACAATTCGAGCTGGATACAAGGATGCCTTGTATGCCAGGCATATATCACTTCTCAGTAACCTATACAAGACAGAGTACAGAGATAGGGCTTTAAAGTGACCCATATAGGACAGTGTGTTTATACCCTGGATTCTTCTTGTAAGAAATCTTTGTAGGCATTCCAGCTGTTGCATATGTCTGGTCAGGTACATACCAAATGGGGCATTATACTGAATGATGGCTCTGATAATGCCATGCCATTACTTATAAGTTGGGAGACATAGAATGATTTTCTTACTACCTTGGCCACATGTTGGTCAAAGGCCAGATTACTGTCTACATATGTTCCCAGATCCCTGACTACTGGGTCAGCTCTTAGGGGTGTCTTATCAATGGAGTAATTAGTGTGGGTGATAGTTTTCCCAAAAGACCCTCTAAGGCATTTCTTGACATTGTGTTTTATGGCTTTGGCACCAGCCATTTGTCTGTCTTAGATCCTCTTGTAAGATGTTTGTGTCATGAGGGGAATCTGTGATACCTCCCTATTTGCAGTCACTTGCAAACTTGGTCAGCTAAAGACCCTTGGTATTACCCTTACCTCTGAGAAGTAGATGCCAAATATAAGCATTTCCAGCACAGAGCTCTGGGGTACTCTTCTGGTGAATGGTCTCTTGGTGGAGGTGGTATCACCAATCCTGACTTCCTGGCTCCTGTCTGTGAGCTAGCTGGCAATCCAGTGAGTTATGTAGGGGCTTATGCCCATTTCAGTGAGTTTGCCAACTATACCTGAGTGGGGTTTGTACCAAATGCCTCAGCCAGGTCCAGGTAGGCAGTATGACCATTTTTCCCTCATCCTTTGCCTTGGTGACCTTCTCAAAGAAGTCCACCAGGTTTAGTACGCATGATCTTCCCTTTACAAAGCCAAACCAGGTTGAGTCCTGTTTCTGAAGGTTTCTTATGTCGTTGTTGATGATTTCCATGATAATTTGTTCCACTGCTTTGTGTACTAGACTAGTCAGACTTATAGGTCCTTAGTTTCCAGGGTTGGTTGATAGTTCACCCTTTTGAAGTGGGATAACCATTACAGTCCTCCATTCTCATGGTACAAAGCCTGTTTTGAGGCTATAGTTGAAAAGAGACTCAAGTGGTTCTGATAGGTCGTATTTCCAACTATTCAGAAGGCATCCTGGGATATTATCATGCCCCACTGAGGCTGTTTTTTTGGCCTTAGTGAGTACTGCCAGGACCTGCTCCATGTTAACAGTTGGGGGAGTTCTGCTAGTAGGTATTTCATGGAGGGATGTGGGGGAGGGGGTTGTAAAGTTTGAGCTTGATTTGTCAGTCAGCAAATTTGATGTGTCACTCTGCTCAGTGAAGGTGATACCACTGATCACCAGTTCCACACACTGATGTGTGCTGCCTTTGAGGTTTTGGATAGCTGTAGAAGGCCTTGCAGTTGTCTTTAGCCTGTGAGATTATCTTGGCCTTGCAACTGGCCTTGTTGGACTTTATTAGTCCTCTTAATTTTCTGTTTATTTTAATTAGAGAGCTCCCATCATTCTGGGAGTTGCTCTTCCTGATTTTAGCCATGACATTTTTCCTTTTGTTATATACCCTATTAAGGTTAGTATTTCACCAGTGTGGTTTGTTTTTAGAGTTTGTTTTGGGCTTACTTCTAGTAGGTACAGCAGCCTCTATACATCTATTTACATGGATGTATAGGATCCCTGTGAACAATTCCCACATATTGTTGTAAACTTGGGGTTGGGAGGGGCATTGAATTTTGATAAACTATTGCTTAATAGGTTGTAGTTTGCTTTGGAATAATTCCTAACTGCTACGGGATCTCCCAGGATTAGTGAGTTGATTTTTATGTTTAAGGAATCATCTTTGTGGTCGAACCACACAAGTTAGGATGTAGGATGTGACACGGGGTCGGGGGGGGGGGGTGTAGCACTCTTCCATATTGCCAGGTCCAGTATGTTTGCACCTCTGGTGGGTGCGCACACTATATGGTCAAGGGTATTTGTGTTAATAAAGTCTTGGAATTGTTGTGCCTGTGAGTATGAGGCAGTGTATGTTTCCCAGTCTATACAAGGGTAGTTAAAATTTCCCATAAATGGAGTATTTGATTAATGGTGAGTGTTTCCAGTAGGCTTAGGCACGAACTATGAGATTCCACAGACAGAACGTGACCTATAGCTTGTTAGGATATGGTATGGGACTTTGTCCATGGTGATTTGCACATGGACAAATTCCAGGGCATCGTCCTGTTAAACCAATGTAGAGTTATGCTTGTTGCAAATATAGATTGAGAGTCTTCCACCTTTTGTCCCTGTCTGTGCAGCTTATAATCTAAGTGTGTGGAAGGAACTGAAGCTTTGCACTGCCAGAGTACTTTCTTAAACTATGTCTTGGTAATGACAGAGATGTCTATATTCTCCAGAGTGAGGAGAGCTTGTAGGGTGTGGAGTTTCCTGTTTACATACATACATACAAATATTTCAAGCATGGGCATTAATGATTATTTTATTATTATTTTACATTTGTTGACCGGGCTAGTCTAGCTGGATATATTTCCATTTTCAGTAGAGGCCTGAGGAGAAAAGCTCCACACAAAACATGACAAATAGACATGTTGTTAATAAAGACATAGAATAAAAATAAGAAAAGCATTGGTAATAAAATCAACAAAAATTAAGGCACACAAACAATAGTAATCATTAATAATGTTAGGTCAGTTTCAAAGCATCTTACTTAATAAATAAAGGGTATGCCATAAAGCATTTACCATATAGATAAAAGTTAAAGCTCAGGTTAGTAGAGAAGTAGAAGGAATAAATGTAAGATAAAAAAGAGGGAAGAGATAGTCGTCAGGAAGTGAGAAAAAGAAAAGAAAGAAGACAATTAGGAGGAGATAGGAGAGATGAGAGAAATAGGTCAGAGCATAGAAGGATTGCAAGGAGAATGAAAAAAAGGTATTTGCTAACTATTAAGCACAAAGTAGGGTTAAAGGTCAAGAGAGGGGAGGAGAGGGAAGTTAGTCTGGTGTACTACATGAGCAAAGCCAGTGATTTTGGAAGTACAGTTTGATTTGTTGTTTGAAGAGAGGTAAGGATGTGATTAGAGTTATGTCCTTAGGTAGCAAATTCCATACTCTGCCTACAGTATTAGTGAATAAAGAGTCACCAGCTAAGTTGTGAGCCTTTATGGGTTTGGTCAGAATTTACAAGAGGAACGAAGGGAGGTGAGATTGTTATAAGGGAGTAAAAGTTGTGATAATATAGGGGTGTTATCAGGTTGGTACAGTATTTTGTGGGCAATAGTAAGTTGTGAGATTATAAGGTAGTTTTGTAGTTCTAGCCAGCCTAAATGTTTCAAATTGAGGCAGTGATGGGTTCTAAAAGGGTTACCAGTGGCAAAGCGGGCAATGTTATTGTAGCAAGTTGCTAGTTTGTTTAGGTTAGTTTTCTTGAGGTTAGTGAAGATAGGAGAGGCGTAAAAGAGAGTAGATATAAGATGGGAATGGGCAATAGTAGCTCTAGTAGATGGGGTGAGAAATGGTTTAATACGGTATAAGGATCCTATTTTTCTGTTAACAGATTTGATGGTGTTGTTGATGTGTTGATCAAAAGCGAGATTGTTATCAATGGTAATTCCTAGCAGTTTAGTAGTAGAGTCAGGAGAGATAACAGTGTTGTTGTTTGAGGAGATGGTGAAATTTAATGGGGAGGTACGAGTGGTGGGGGTGAAGAGGAGAAGTTTAGTTTTTTTAGCATTAAGAAGAAGGTACCATCTAGTAAACCATGTTTCTACTGTGTTGAAGATATTTTGAGTTAGTGAGATTAGATCTGAAGAGGAGGATGCTGAACAAATAATAGTGGAGTCGTCAGCGTATTGAATGCAGGTAGCTTGAGGAATTACAGAGTGGAGATCATTAATATAGAGGGAGAAGAGAAGTGGACCAAGAATAGAGCCCTGAGGGACTCCAATAGAAATGGGCAGTAAGGAGGAGATGTGGTTGTCCCAAAGAACGGCTTGTTGTCTGTTACTGAGATATGAACTAAACCATTTGATGGCAAGGCTATCAAATGAGAGGGATTCAAGAAATTTAATTAAAGAAGAGTGGTTAACCATGTCAAAAGCTTTAGAGAGGTCAATGAATAGGGCAGAAGAGAGAAGATTATTGTTGCAATTGCTGTTAATGGTATCTACAAAGGAAAGGAGGGCAGTGGTGGTGCTATGGTGGGGTCTAAAGCCATGTTGACAATTAGCTATAATATTGTGTAGGGAGAGATACTGTAGAAGTTGCTGATGAATACATTTCTCCATAATTTTTGCTAAAGGTGAGAGAAGAGCAATTGGTCTAAAGTTGGAGTAGTCAATAGAGTTACCGCCTTTGTGTAGTGGGATAATATGAGAGATTTTCCAGATATCAGGGATGGTTCCCTCTTGGATGGTCCTATTTATGAGTATAGTTATTGGGTATGCAATTTCTTTTGCTGCCTTTTGCAGAAAAAGGGAAGGGAGCTTGTCAGCAGAGGGGGTACAGGGTTTCAGTTTGAAAATAAGTCTATAGATGAAAGAGGTAGAGATGGGTTGTAGAGAGAAGTTGTAAGAAGAGTCTACTAGATGATTTGGAGGATAGAAGTTATTGGTGTTCAGTTGTCTAGCAAGAGGTTGAATAGTTTCAAGTAAAGAAAGAGTTAAAAGCATTTGCAGTTTGGTGAGGGGTGTCTGGGTCAGCATTTAGTGGGGAGGGAGTTTTGGCTGTTCCTGGTGAAAGGAGTCTATTGATCGAGGACCAAAATTGTTTGGGTTTATTACAATGGGTTTCTTGAAGTTCACATTAGAACTTTCTTTTGTCAGTGATTATAGCTTTTTTGGTAAGATTTCTAAGTTGGCGAAAGTGAAGAAAATCTGAGCTGATTCTATGGCATCTCCATTTGGCCCAAACCTTATTTTTAGAGAGGATTAGTTGCTTAGTTTCATTTGAGAGCCAAGGGGCTGTATTAGACTTCATTCTAATGATACGTTCAGGAGCATGTTTATTCAAAATGGAAAGGAAAGTAGAGTTAAAGAATGATACTGCTTCGTTAAGTGGAAGTGATTTTAAGGGGTTCCAATTACATGCTCTGAGTTTGTTTTGAAATAGGTCAATTTTAAAGTGCTTGGTAGAGCGTATTTTTCTAATATTAGGGAGGTGTAGATAGTCAGTTTTCTCTCTTGTAATATAAGTTAGGCAATGATCACTAAGGTCATCAGGCAAAGTTCCTACTTTATATGTGATGTTGCCTTTGTTTATGAGTATCCAGTCTAAAATAGTATGTTTCTTACTTAATTTATTGAGCCTTGTAGTAGAGGTAATGGTTTGGGTAAAACCATTTAGGTTAATGTGAGAGGTGGGATTTGCGGCATTAATAGTATTCCAGTCTATATTAAAGTTGCCAAGAATTATAATTTCTTGGGGGTAGTTGATGGAAACCCAACTGAGAAAGTCTTCTATGATAGGTATATTATTACCAGGTGGTATGTACATGCAGATGATGTAAAGGGCTTTCTTTGCATTTAGTTGGAGTTTAGTGATGATGGCTTCCACTTTACTATCTTGGTTTGGATAGGCTGAAAGGGTAGAGATATTGAGATGATTCTTAAACAGAATTGCTACTCCACCACCCTTCCGTTTAGTACGGTCAATCCTTACTATATTATAGCCTTGGGGTATAATCTCAGTATCTTTAGTGGCTGGCTTTAGCCAGGTTTCTGAGAGGCAGAGAATGTCAAAACAGTGAGTGTCTATGAGGGCATGTAGGTGGGGTACTTTGTTGTTTACACTTCATATGTTAAGATGCCCTATGAGGAGGGTATTATTGGAGATTGGTATAGATGCTTGAGAAGAAGGATACACGGGGCCAGGGTTGGGGTGAATGTCACTGTCTTGTAAGGTAGGATCATCAGGTTTGGATGTGAAGTTGCTCTTGAGAAGGGTTAGAGGTCTCAGTTTTTTATTTGAGGGTAGGGCATAGGTGAGGTGAGAGTGCCTATGAAATTTAGGTAAGTGGTAGCTAGGGGTGGAATTGGTATTTATGAATGAAATAAGAGAAGTGTGGAAGGTAGATGTATGTGTCTATGTGTGGTTTGGCTGAATATTGAGTGGGTATTCGAAGAAGTTAAGGAGGTAGGTTGAGAATAGAGTAGATAAGAGTAGAACTGAGAGTATAAGCAGTGTGGATAAGTTGAGAGTAATTTTTATGAGTAAATAAGGTAGAGGTGGTTATAAAGTAGAGGTATAAGAGTAGGGTTAGCCAGGTGGTAGTATAGGTGTAAGCTGTAAAGAAAGATAATATAGAAGTAAGTCAAGAGGTAAGGATATTATAGGATATACAAAGTAGAGGGAGAGGTGAAGTGAGTGGAAAGATATAGAATGAGTGATAATAGAGGAAGAGGAGAGGTGCTAGTAATAGGATAGGAGGGTTAGTATGTAAAAGAGGAAAGTGGGAGGAGGATATGGGGTGTGTAGTGGGGAGGGTTTCAAATTTGGCGGGAAAGAAGAGGATAGGATGGTAGGGTAAGGGGCGGGACTAGAGATGTATAAGGTCAGGACCCCTGGAGGTGGGTGGGAATTGGGGGTAGGGAGGGGAGTGGAGTGAGCCCGCAGGGCGAACGGAGCGGGATACACAGAGTAGACCAAGGAGGAATGAAAAAGTATCAGAGAAAGCTAGGTAAGTCAAGGTAAGAGAAAGTAGCCTAAGGAGGAGAGGGTAAGAGAAAACTTCAAAAGGAGGAAAGGGATAGGAGTAGGAAAGGTGAGATAGGAAGAATTAGGTAGAAATAAATACTAGTATAATGAGTATAGATGGGGATAGGGTGACATCTAGTGGGCAAAAGCAGAGGTGCAGTAAACATACACAGGGGCTTTGGAAGTAGAGTTAGACTAATGGGAGAGAGAGCACAAGCTGAGTAGCAGTCTAAAGTGAGTGGGAGGAAGGTAATAAAGGAGTAAGGGTGGGTTGCTGCTGGCAAGCCTAGCTGGGGCAAACAAAAAAGCTTAGCAGGGTTAACTTGGTTATAATTTTAACTTGGTTATAATTTTAACTTTAACTTCAACCCTTCAGCCTGGTCATATACCAAAACAGTTGTTCCCATAATAAGTGTCCAGGCAGTTATCAAAAATATGCAAACTAGTGCTTGCTTTAATGTAATTTGGTAGTTTACTCCATGCATCAGCTGCTGTCCCAGAGAACCATGAATACACTTTTCATTCCTATAACATCTTCTACATAGGTTGTGTGACGATTTTTTTTTAACAAGAAACATCTTTATTAAATTATCATGTATGACATTGGCAATCATACATTTATATAAATGAAAACAAACCATATTTAAATAATTTTAATTGCAAACATTATACATTACTTATAATCTATCCAGTCATTGTCAGTCAAGCATTACATAGCTCATTCAAGTCCTGCCTCCTTTTAAAACTTGTTCCTCCTTTGCATGTGTTGTTCCCTTAAATCCCAGTTTTTTCTATGTAATTTGCACCTACCCTTGTCTAAAGATCCCAGTTCCAGTTGCTTTACCTCTGTTACTTTATCCACTACATCTAGTAAAGTTGGTTTAGACTTTGATTTCCATTTTCATTTTCTAGCAATTGTTTGTTTTGGCAGCCACCATAATTAGACACAGAAAGGCCTTACTATGTTTATGCAATGCCGATTCTGTAACATAGCTCAACAAACCATTTTCTTCATTACACCAATTTACTCACCCAGTATCTCTGACAGAGCAGTCTGCAGGGAATCTTTTAAGTCTGCCATCTGATTACTCTTTCATAAAATATGTTCCCAATTACCTTTCTCCCCCATCACACCTCAAACATTTGCTGTCTACCCAAGGAAAAATTCTTCGGAGTCTACTTAGGGTATAAAAATATCTATATAATCACTTCCAAGCAAAGATCCTAAATCTTCTAGACTTTATTGCATATTTGGGAGACATACATTTATATCCTCCCATTGTTTCTATGAGAATTGCTTGTCCAGTCTCTCTATGTCCAGTCCTTTCTAACATCCAGGTTGTCTGATGATTTTCTACTACTTTTTGATAACCCCAAACATTCTCATAGGTAGTTGTCTTTAAATGCCCTATATACCTGAATAAGGTCTCCTCTACTATCTATATGAAACACTGTATACCTTCAGATATTTTAATCTTTCATAATAAGTTACATTTTCACATCCATTGATGTTCTTGGCATATTTATGCTGTACTCTTTCCAGTTTACTCATGCTTGTTTTCTTATAAGGTTTCCATATTGTTATTTCACACTCAAGTTTGGGTCTAATCTAACTAACAAACAATGAGTTCATAATTTCTGATTTCCTAGACTTATAAATCTTTACGTACAACCTATAGTTCTATAATTATTATTACCTAATCTACAGTTTTCATCACTGTGTGATGTATTAAATATTCATCTTTTAATTTATATCTCTCAAATCTCATATACTTAGTTTTTTATGTATTTATCAACATATTATTCTCCTGTGCCCAAATGGTCAATTTAATTAATTTTTTTGCAGATATGCCCTATCTGTAACACGTGAAATCAGTTTATCAATTTCAAGTCATCTGCATACAGACTATAGAACACCTCAGATGAAAAAGACAGATCTGAAAGATATAATCTAAACAAATATGAACTAAAATAGAGTCCTGTGTGACATCCTAACTGTAACCTTGAATTTCACCTGTCCAATTGCTGTATGATACTTGCCATGTTCTATTTGTAAGCCATGCAGCTATCCATCTTATCAAGAGTACATCAGTATCTAGTTATTCTAATTTATTGATCGGTGTTTTATGTATGACCTTATCAAATGTTGAAGTTAAATCTTTATAAATGTATATCACAGCACAGTTTTTCATTCATAGCTGTTGTTTTATTGTTATAGAACATCATGTTACAGGTGGTAATAGAGCTATTTTCAACATATCCTAACCTTTCCAATTCTGACAATAACTTATCAAATATTACCTTCTCCACTATTTTTCCATAACATAAAAGTAAACTGAAGGGTCTGAATAACTCTGGGTTTGTCCTTTTCCTTAAAGACAGGTTTAACAAGTGCATGTCTCCATTCTCAAGGAATCTCCACATATTTATATGACCTAGTAAATAATAAATATAATGATACTGTAAGTTCTTGTTGAAGTGTTCTCATGTCATTATTATTAATTCTGTCTCCTCCCTGTGCTTTGTTTGGATCCAGTTTATATAGTTCTTTTTCAATATAATGTAATTTGATTTCAGTATATGAGGCTACCTGGATATCACCAGGACAATTTATCACCCCTTTTGTGGAGTCAACTTACCTTGCATAAGATTTTGTAAATATATCTGTAATCTGCTGTGTCTGAGAAAAAATTGGAATCTACAGAGTTTATTCATTTCTCTTATGTATCTATAAAATGGTTTCCTATTATGCGCAATATCTTTATATTAATTTTCTTCAATTTTATTCTTGATCTTGTCTCACACTATGTTTAATTTGTTAGTCCAGATTCTTTATTTCAATTTTCAAAGTTGTAGTTCGACCTCTTTTCCATATCATATATTTTTTGCCTCACACCTTAATTAAGTATCTTGTTCTTATGGAAATATATCTTCCGGACATTGTATGCCTAG
Organism: Protopterus annectens; assembly: GCF_019279795.1. NCBI lineage: Eukaryota > Metazoa > Chordata > Ceratodontiformes > Protopteridae > Protopterus > Protopterus annectens. The sequence continues at coordinate 1,709,967,525 of NC_056737.1, forward strand.
ATACTGATGTTAAACATTTTTTATTCTTTTTTTTTGCATTAAAACAATTTCTCTTTTAAAACTTTCCACATTCCTTCTGCAGTTTTTTCCACTGAATGTATCACTCCAGTTAGTTTTACATAATGGCTATTTTGCTTGCCTGTAATTAATCTTCTGTGCATTTGTTTAGATTTTGGTTTGGCAGAATTATAACCCCAAATTCACTGCACACCAGTGGTGGTAAAACCTGACATGAAGTAATAGTAATTTCTTTAGGAACACAATGTCTAGTATGCCCCATTCCCTGGTAGGCTTTTTTACAATCTGAAGCAATTGCTGTTCCTGAACATACATTGTGAATAATATCCTTACTAATGTTGTTGAATCAATATTATTCTAATCTGTTTCTGGTAAATTTAAGTCCTCTGCCACTATTATTTTTTTCTCCTGTGTTTAATGCAAGAAATGTATGAATTCTTCTAGGTCATCAGCACTTGACTTTTGTCATCTCTACACCCCAACAATTGTTATATATTCCAGGGTTGTCCTTATTGTCACAGTTACACAGTCTATAGTATTGGTGATATCACTGAGCATGTAATAATCACAGGTCTTATAACTATCTTTATTCTCTATCATGACACCTCCACCTGATTTTTTGTTAGAATGTCTGTTGTAGAAAAAAATATATATCCTGACAGAATTGGCTTCCAGTCAATGCTCTTTAACCATGTTTCACAAACAATAACAACATAAATCTTGCGGGAATGTAGCAAATTTACCAATAATAAAAATAAACTTTATTATTAATGTTCCTTGCATTTACGATCACCAGAGATGCATCAAATATTGCTATCTGTGAACATATCTGCTGTAAAAATTCTCTTCCTTGATCTTGACAAGTGCATGCCATCCTGTCTAAAGCCATGTGTGCCCAAAATTAGACTTAGATGCTCTACATATTTCTATTTTTTTAAAATGGGACATTTTTTCATGTAGGTATTTACCCCCAAAAATCTTTTAATTCACGGTGGCCTGACTATCCTTTGTTTATGTGATTTGTGAAAAATATATCCTAACATCTGTACAAGCTATGCTATCTAAGAGTGCTGTGAATCCTCTACTAACAGTCAGAGAGTCCTTACGGATGAGATTATTTTTACCAACACGAATAAAAACAGATCTGTACTTCCTTACATTAAGGTGTTCTAAGGCTTATCTCAATCTTTTATTTTTGCTCCTGGCAAGCATAATACTATTTGATGTTCATTATTTTCTCTACAAATGTAAGTATCACTTCCCCTAATAATTGAATCTCCAATTACACGAATATCTTTTCTGACCATATCTCATATCTGAAGAATCTTCAACTTCTAATTTAGTCACATCTGCTCTATCATTTGGTTACTAAGGAATGATCTTTATCACTATTAGTCTTATTAATCCTACTGTTTTCATTGCTTATTACATTTGCAAGCATACAGTCCACATCAAGCTGGCTTTGTAAATCTACAACTTGAGCCATGCTGTCAATGTCTGTCTTCCTCTTCCTTTTTGCTTACAGTAGTAGTCTTCAATCCTTCCAAGTTCAGTTTTGGTTTCTTCCTTTTCACCTGCCCCTTGACTACTTTTTTCTACCTTATCATTTGGAGAAATGATGTCTTATTCTGTACACTAAAGGCTGTACAAGCTGTGAAAGTCACACAAAATCTGGAATTCCCTTACATCTCATATGAATGTATGCAGTAGCTTCTGCTCAATATCACTCACAGTCGCACCTCTTTTTAACTGTAAAGATCAATAAATCAGAAAAAACAAAATTTCACCAGTAGGACTAGTAGACACAAGTTTATTTTTCAGGTTAAGCGCTTTCATCAAAGTAAAATTGACTTTCTCAGAACAATATACAAACAGTCATGTGGATTTAAATATATTACACTGTCACAGGATAGGTGAGGAATCCCACCAGTCAAACAAAAGAGCTCTTGAATAAATTGATACCTTAAAGGCATACACTATAAACACTAAAAATACAATAAAATACATTTCTGTAAAGAAATTGTGTTAAAATTAAACCCTTTCCTGAAAAATAAACTTGTGTCTACTAGTCCTTCTGGTAAAATTGTGGTTTTTAGTTTTTATTTTCATCAGTTTGCTATAATTATTTGGTTTCAGTTCAGTTTTGTAGCTTTGGACTGATGGACTCTCTGGATTCTATAGGCCTGCCTGCGGATGTTGGATTTGGGCAGTCTGTAGAGATTCTAGAACTTAAAAAAGATGTGGCAGAGCTCAGATGTGAGTTGGCCTGTTTTATTGATTTTTTTTCTTCAAAAATGACTTTGTGTCGGTCTACGGAGCTTGGCCCTGATGCTAAGGGAAGCTCTGAGGGAATTGTTTCTGGCAGTCAAACGGTTAATGTGGATGGAATTTGCGAGTATTCAGGTAGAGGGCACCATGATGTCATCATTGAAGCTGTTGTTCATTCTGAACAGCCTGCTGTTACTTCAGAGCATTTTTTTGCCTTCTGTACCAGATAAAAATCAGGTTTCTACAGTAAATTCTGGCTTGGAGCATTCAAATACCAGTGGAGTGGTATATTTTGGAAAGGATGTGGAGACCATACACATGAGTGCACTGAATTCGTTATCCAGGACTGGGAACCGTAAAACAAGTACTGTGTGTCATTCTGTACACAAGGGGAGGTTTGAAGCCGAAGTTTCGGCTTCTAATAGACAAACTGGTCCTTCTGTTGTTTCCAGTTCACCTAAGGCCTTAGGAGAGGCTAATTCTAAGTTTGTGACAGTGTAATATATTTTAATCCACATGACTGTTTGTATATTTTTTCTGAGGAAGTCAGTTTTACATTGATGAAAGCGCTTAACCTGAAAAATAAACTTGTGTCTACTAGTCCTACTGGTGAAATTGTGGTTTTTAGTTTTTATTTTCACCAGTTTGCTACAATTATTTGGTATCAATAAATCACAAACCAAGATAGGATTGTTTGAATAAGCTCTAGACTGTCCTATTTATAGTCTGTGTGAATTTATAGGAGACTACGCCCCTTGGAATGGCTAGAATTTGCCTGTCTAAAACATATCCCTTTCTAACAACAGGGTGAAAATTAAAGGTAAAGCAACAAAATATAAATCAAAGTAAATCTGCTTGTGTACAAGCTATCCCTTTCTTCCTATAAACAGTGAAAAACACTGGTAAAAAATAAAATATAAAATTAAAATAAAACTTCTCTTACCACACAATTGCAAAGTCAACCACAAACCAAAAACAGGATTGTTTAGATAAGCTGTGGATTTAGACTTCTATCATTGAGCAGTAACACCTTCAAGATTGAGTTTTATTTGCTACATTGGTAGGTTTGCCAATTTGGAATTGCCTAAAAGAAGGCTCTAAGGGGTAGATAAAGTTTTAACCAATATTCAGAAGCCTAGGGGAGACAGGTCAGACCATCCTTTGCATGTTAACCATGTCCTCCCATGCTGACAAATATTGAATCCCTCTGAGAAGACGCCAGAAGCTAAGCCAATTATTACAGTCAGTCATCTTTTATTCACACTGTGGCATCATCCTTGGTGAATGTAGAATGCTGCTCAATGTAAGTCACATACCTGCCTGAGACACATATTCAGAGAGATCAGCAATGTCTCTCTTCATATAGTTGGGGAAATACATCTCAGGTCATTAACACCCACATGGACTATGATTGAAGCACACTGGTACCTGTGGTGTAGTTATCAGAGTGCATGCATAACTTGGTGGATCCTGGCTCCAGATAAACAACTGACCGTTATCTTCTCCTTGTTCAGTCTGGTGAGTGGGGTATCTATGTGTCATACAAAGGAGTCCCTTATAACAGGAGTCCTGGGTAATGCATTGGCTTACCTTATAAGCTTTGCTCTTAGGACTTCATAGTACATTGGAGTATGTGTGGTGTTTGGTGCTGTTTTTGATGAGTCCTTTAGAGACTGCTGAGGATAGGTATTACCATTCATAGGCTTAGAAGGTCTTTGAGGTTTGGGAAGATTGCTTCTTAGTGCCTCAGCATAGGTTGGTCTATGTGTACAGTGGACACTGTGTGTGGTGGATGTAGTGCGTGTGTTCTTGACAATCCTGTTTGTTTGCAAAATTTCTGCCTCCATTGAAATTGTGTATGTGCATCTGTCACATACTGAGTTTGTTTTTTTTAAATAGTAAATTGTTGTCTGTGAACTTGAGACAATTGCTACATTGTCTTAGGATGCCTATATCTAACAAGCTGGCTATAGAGACATTTGGAAATTGCATGTCCATGTTGTCTGGACTTGTACTTGGGTAGACTACTGTAGATAATGGTGTGGGTTAGGTCTCTTTGAGTGGTCTCTGGGTTTTAACACTACACTAGGTTTGATTGTGCTAAGCTTTGATAGTAGTGCCCAGAAAGATCTATATTAGGCCATAACCTCTCAACTGTACAGATTTTTTGCAGAATGTCCAAATTTTTGCCTCATATTTTTGGTCTGTTTTTCATATAATTGTGGTTTCCTGGCAAATTAGTGGCAAATCACTGAAGACTGAAGTTAGAAAATAATGACAAACATTTGTGTTTCAGACCTCTTACTCTTCAGAAAATTCATGCTAATGCAAAACCTGTTATTCTATCAACGTTCTAAGTTTGTAAGAGCAATATTGGGCCTTTGTCCTACTTTTATTAATTGGTTTGTCCAGATTTTTGCTCTGAGAGGTTGAGAGGTATGATTAGGCCCCATACTTTTTAACATAATCATCAATATCTCTATACTACTACAAAAAACTGGTACCTAGTTCAGTACGCTGATGATGTTAGTCTAATTTGCTCTCTCGAAACTCTCTCTCTAAACTCCATGACCTTACACAGCAACCCTTTTTATCAATTGAAATATGGCTAAATAATTTACAACTACTTCTACACACTAAAAAACTAAATTAATGCTGTTTACCTCAAAGCACATCTCTTCCAAAACAACACTATTCACTATTGTCTCTGCCAACAACATCATGACAAAACAAGTAAACTATACAAAATTACTGCTGGGTGGGCAAATTGATCTGACAATGGAGATGATTCTTCTGAGCTATGATACAGAATCGGAATTGCCTAGACATGTTAAGACCTTGTTGTGTCTAATAATGGTGACTGCCAAAAAAGCAATTACTAGAAAATGGAAATCAAAATTTAAACCAACTATAATGGAAGTAGTGAATATAGTAACAGAGATAAAACAACTGGAATTGAGTTCTTTAGAAAAGGGTAGGAGCAAACTACATAGGGAAAAATCAGAATTGTGAGAACAATACATACAAGGGAGGAAGGAAGTCTAAAAGACAGCAAGACTTAAATGAGCTATGTAATATCTGAGTGAGAAAGATTTGTTAGAATATAAGTGATGTATAATGTTTGCAACTTGGAGTGTGTCAATATGGTTTGTAATGTAAAATGCTTGCAACAAGGATTGTGTTGGTTTGGTTTGTTTTCATTTATATTAATGTATGATTGCCTATGTAGTAAGTGATGGTTTAATGAAGATTTTTCTTGTTTAAAAAAAAGCAGGAATTGAATAATGTATGTAATATTGCTTAAGTTGTATGATATATAGCAATATATGTGAAGTATAATGTTTATTACATTAATATAGTTTGATTACTTTTATATGAATATAAATTTGCCTATGCCAGAAGTGATAATTCAAAAAAGGTGTTTGAAAAAAAATACTGGGTGTCATCATAGATGACCAGTTAAAATTAACCACCATGTTTCACACAAAAAAATATATCAAAAACTAGATACATTATACAGACTAAAAACTTAATTCACTGACATAGCCAGAAGATGTATAGCCTATACTTTCTTACTGCCATGTTTCCTATATGCTGCCCAAATCATTATTAACCTAGTTTCACAACTGTCCAGGCTTGAACAATGTTATAATATAATAGCCAAATGTATAGTAAACATAACAATAGAGCATACCACTGCTTAGCACTTAGAGAATTAAACAGGTTTGATTTAGCAGATCTCCTAGTTCCTTCTCAGCGAACTGCAATACACAAACTTCACTATAAGCCAGAAAATTGTCCAGGCCTTAACAACTTAAGACAACACTACCCTTAAGAGAATTTTACACTCTAGAGAAAAATCTCTAATCACTCTGACTCTCTATATTCAAACATTATAGCTAAACTATGGAACCACATCTCATGAAATCCATTCAGAATTCATACTCATTTAAAACACAACTAAAACTTCACCTATCAATTCATTGGATCTATTCCTGTACATGTCCAGGATAAATGCCACTGTAATCTTTAGCTTGCCATAACGTCAAACCCTTTCTCTTCATTCAGAATCCTGTGTCCTGCAACCACTCTTCACAAATACCTGAATAGTGTTACTAGCATCTACAGATCATATGCATAGTCTCATGACACACTGTATACCCCCAACTCTGTTCTTCTAATATAAACTTTATGATAGGTGTATGTAATTGTCTCAGAACCTGCTTAATATTCTACCTCTGAACTACAATATTAACGTTATGTCCACTACCAAGTTCCTTGGCTCACTTCAGTTTTTTTTTAATTTCTAAGCACTAATCACAGGCTCTATTATCTGTTTGACAAAACAATAATATACATTTTCAAATGATCAATAGTCAACAGCTACTAAATGTATAAGTATCTTTTACACTGCAATAGTTGCCTTTATTTCATATGAATGTAATCTAATTAGCAAATGTATGTGTAGTTGTTAATGTATATTACTTAATGTTTGCTCATGCAATTCTGTTTAAAAATGTTTGTAATATGTTGGAGCTGTTCTCCACAAGTCTCTGAAAGTTTTTTTTTACTAAACTAAACCAAACTCGGCAAACAAAAGCAAAATAAATAAATAATATAAAAGTAAAATAAATCAATAAAAATGTGTATTACTGAGAAATTGGTTCTCAGTTACTTTGTTAGTAAAAAACATAATACTGTCAACTGTCTAACTAATCACTGAGCATTACAGACTGTAATATCAGTAATGTAACATGGATAAAGCTGTAAACATAATAGTCTGTGGAAAGTGATTGAGTTTGCAGTGATTAATACTTTATGGTAAGCTTGTAATACAAGCTAATGTGTAGAGGGTGACAACTGAAGGGCCATGTAGGGTCATAAGATGATATTAGGCAAGCTATCACTAGGGGCATGAAGAACCTAACCAAATATTCCCATTATGCGCTGTATAATTAGTGTTCACCTCTTTGTCTAGAAGGGTTACACAGGGTAAGATAGGGGTGAATTTATGACTGCCCATCCAATTTCTAAGATTAACGTTGAAAGAGGCCAAAGTAGTGCTTTCCTTAATGTGTAGTTGAAGACTGTTCCACTGGTGTGGAATGTACTGGTCTAGCTACATATCCTGCCGATGAGTCTAATGCATTTGTTGATGTAGGATACAATCCTTGGTATAAGTGTTTGAGCAATGGTAGATTTTTCAGAAGTGCAGGAGATTGAATAAGTCAAATTCTTTCGTGGCTTGAAAAATGTCATGATATGCACCTCTGTGCCCTGTAATGCTGAATATTAGTCTTATTAACATCAGGATACAGCATGATTTCAGTAAAAATGACAACTTTTACTATGTTCAAAATGGCAACTCAATAAGAATGATATTAACAGTTCACTCGTTGTGAATACGCTGGCAGTAAGGTCTATGTACAAAGGATCATGGGATACATTCATTCTTAAAATGGCAGTCTGCACAATAGTTTTAAAGTGCCAATGACTATAATACATGTTCACAAATATATACAAACTCAAGCAACTCAATGCTAATTATCATGAAAAGCAAGGCAAAGCTCATCATATAAGAGTTGGTCAGAGACTGAGTACAAGAAGAAGAAGATTGCTAGTCTATCTGGGTAACTAAAAATTTTGAAACCAGTTTTTAATTATGAATCATTGAGACCTCTTAAGTTGTGTAGTATGCTTAGGAAAGCACATGATGAAAGCTGCACTGAATTCACTTCTTTTGTGCTAGAGAAGAAGCTTTTAGAAATTAATTGGGCCATGTAAAATGATTTCTGAACTATTGTGTAGACATGATGGTGAAATGATCAGGAGTTGTCAACATAAGTGTCCCAAATCTCTGATGAAAGTATCAGTTTGGATGGTCGTATTCTTTAAATTGTAGGACATGGGGAAATTATAGTTTATGAAGCAGAACCACATTTTTAGCAGTTATTTTAAGAATATTTCTCTTACACGAAGAGGTGGCATAGCCAAGCCTTTGCTGAAGTAAATGTGGGTCGGAATTTGAGTTGACAACTGTGTCCAGTTTGCAGTAACCAGCAAACTTAATTAATCATGAACCTGGAACATTAGATTAGATATCAGAAAAGTAGATATCAAAAAAGTGTGACTCCATTCATTAAGCCTTGGACTGGTAACTTTTCATATTCAGAGGAAACTTCTGCAACTTTCACTACATGGTTTCTCTCAGCCAACCAATTAGCTGTCCAAAGAGCAATGTAGAGATTGACATGGATTATAGTTAGATTATCAATAACAGCTGCAAGGGAGACTGTATCAAAGGCTTTGGCAAGGTCAAGATAAGCAGTGTGAATGGAATCACCATTGTCTACAGCTTCAGTGACCTTCACAAGGAAGCTTACAATGTTAACCAGATAGGATCTACCTTTGACAAAGCTAGACTGGTTTAGGTCAGGCTCAGGAAGTTATCTATATCTAATGAACTCAGATTTGATGTGCTTCATAGTCTTAGATACAAGACTGTTGAGACTAATGGGTCTATAGTTGCTTGCATCAGTGGTAGGGCCACCAGAGTTGTATATATATTTAGGAGGGAGGGAGGGTTGCCCCCCCCCCCAAATATGTATTTTGAATTTTTTTAGATTACCTGTTTTTAGAACTGTTAACAATTTGATTAATTGAGGTTCGATGTTATGACATTTCTATGAAATGTCATGGTTCCTACAGATTTTCATAGTTTCTTATAACAGTGTTTATGCCAGGTGATGTTATATGTGTCACTCTCCATCCAATTATCAGGTTTGGTCTTAAAGGACGAAATAGTAGGTGACAATCTAATATCAGCAGGTAGTTTATTCCAAATCCTGGAAACCACAATTATTAAGTATTTGTTCTGTAAGTTTGCATGACAAAATTATATACTGATGTTTATGTTATTATACATATGTCAGTTTTAATTAGAAGATAATGAAATGTTGAACTAGATTGTTGGAACTCATTGTTATAAATGTTATATGCAACAGTAGTGCATATAAAATATTTCAGTTTCTTACACCTATTTCTATAACTTAGATTTCCCACAAAAGGAATGTTTTGAGTATATTTTCCCTGCACTGATTTCAAGCTCTTTATGACTACACCTAGAAACTGCTGTTATATTCTAAAATTGGGGATATATAGGACTTATATAGAAGTAATAGATTACACACAAACACACACACACACATATATATATATATATATATATATATATATATATATATATATATATATATATATATATATATATATATATATATGTGTGTGTGTGTGTGCATATATGCATAGACGGTTTCTGTAAGGCTGGTTGATCATGGCTAAGATCAACCTCTGCACTGTCGACCCACTTTGATCAGGAATGCAGATGCTTGACAGTTGTGTGATAAAGGTTAATCCCTTAGTAAGGAGAATATGCCCTTTCCCAGAGATTGCGTGATGTCGGACTTAGTCAATGTAATTAGTAGGGTGGTTGTGGGGAGTACAGAGTAGGGCTGTCTCCCTGCAAAAACACTGGTTGTTTTAATGCATATTCTGAGGAGCAACCTTGGAGCATATCCAGAAGATAGCGACAATCTGTGATTTGATGTTATAATGCTGGCGTTAAGTACTTCAACGCAACACCAGATGAACTATTGTCACTAGCTCCAAGGGCCAAATTCATTATGTGTATGTGTGGATTTACTTTACAACCTCAAAGTTTCAAAAAATTGAATAGCAAATGGTCGAGACCATAGGATCGAAGTTTTGAAACTTAAAAACTGTAATAAAAACAACATTTTTTTTTTACATTTTTGCAGGGGGCAAGCCCCCCTGCACCACACACCTCTGCTAAATAAATATACCAACTCCGAGATCACACTATAGTGAGGAAAATGGTAAATTTATGTTCCATGCTGTGCGGTGATCTCCATTCAAAACATTCAAAGTTTAAAAATGATCTTATCGTCTCGATCATTTGCAGTTCGAAGTTTTGAAACTTTGAGTTTGTGAATGGAATCTGTATATATATCCATATATCTTTATCTGTATATATATATATATATATATATATATATATATATATATATATATACGGGTTCACTTTATAACATCGAAATACTGAAATGTCGAATTTCAGTATCTCAAAGCTATAAAGTCGAATGTTAAAAATAGCGAACGTTCATAATCGCGAATTTGACGTATGTTGAAAATATGTAGAATTCATGTTTATGAAGTTGCGCTATGTAATGTCCGGGTTTGTGTTTTGTTTGTGTGCGGTGCCGTGTTTGGATGTAGGTGTTATGTCAGGTAAGTGAGTGTTTTGTAAGGGTTTTGAGTGGGAGTTAGAGTGTGTGTGTGTGAGGGATTGGAGAATGTGCGTGTGTGAGTGAGCTTTTGTGTTGTGTTTGTGTGATCTCGGAGTTAGTATATATACGTAGGGGGGGTGTGGGGGGCTTGCCCCCCTGCTTATGTGTGTGTGAGTTGTGTATGTGTGTTGTTTTTTTGTTTATGTTGTGATGTGGGTGTTGTGTTGTATGTTTAGTGTAGTGTGTGCAGTGTTTTCGGTTATGTGGTTTCGCGGTTTTTGTTTGTCGGTGTTTTGTGGATTCGGTTTTATAGTCTCGAGATACTGAAATTCAATATTTCAGCATTTCGAGGTTATAAAGTGAATCCACGAGTGAGAGAGATCTGGTGTTAGCATGTATGGGAGAGTGATCATACATCCATCTTTTGATGAGGCAGGACAGAGTCACTATATAATATATCCACTCTCTATTTATCAAATTTACTTACAAATTCATCTAAACATTTTTTCACTGATCATTGTTTTTGCAAATGGTCTATTTGTGATGTGAACAAATAATCATTAACATCATCATGCATCGTTTCAAAATGTTTAAGTTGTGATTTTAACACAATAACTATTACCAATATAATATGCTTTCTCATAGATAAAATAGTGTTTTGACACGTTTGGAATAGAGGGAGTATATTGTATCATTTTACTTTGTTGGTATATAGGATTTTCATGGACATTCATCATATTTTATTTAAGTATTTACTATGTTTTATACACATATATATAAAAAAACGAAATGTTTTACAATAAGCATAATTTGAAAAATTTTAGGAAGTGTATTTAATCGTTTTTTAATTTAATAGTTTAACATAATTGTAACAATTGAATAACATCATTTCCTGTTTATCTAGTATAAAACCAGGATGCAGGGAGGCACCCTGGTTTTTCTGAGGAAGTCCATGTTACAATAAAGTGGAAGAAAGCGCTAAAAAATTATCTGGCTGTGTGGCTACTTTCATTTTTCTTCGGTTGCTGAGGTATTGTTTTGTTGAATCCATATATACATACATCTCTCTCTCTATATATATATATATATAAAAAAAAATATATATATATATATATATATATATATATATATATATATATATATATATATATATATAGGTTCTTAGGTGTCTACTAGGCTAATGGCCCTGAAGCGTTTACAAGCCTAGCCCATAGAATTACCCTGGCATTGTGCCACCCAACCTTATTTCCCAGTGCCTCTGTCAAGTAAAGCCACTGGAGTGATCCCTGGGGTGAATTTTCTATTTCCCATCCACTCATCAAGATTTCTCTTGAAGAGGGTCAGTGAGGTGCTCTGCTTGGCATGTATGGGAAGTATACTCTATAGCATGGGCAGTCTCTGGGTTATGAACCTGTCCCTCCAGCATGTTTTGTTGATTGTGGTAATGAGGTTGAGATCTCTGGAGTATGTGGTGTGGAAGGATTGGGATTTCTTTAGACGTAGTATTTTAACACAGATGGGTCAGACATGGCTTTGTAAGTCAAGCAGAGATCACCTCTAAGTAGGTGGTATGAAACAGAGAATAGCTGGAGTTTTTTTTAATCTGTCCATATAGGAAAAATGTTTAAGGCCTAGGATCCTCTTTCTGAGGTACTTCTGTGGCCTCTCCAGTTGTTGTAGGTATTTAGTGAGGTACATGCCAAATGGGGCATTGTACTCGATGACTGGCCTAATGAGGGAAGAGTAGAGGGAGACAATGACCTCTTTATTCCTGGATGCAAAACACTTAGTAATGAGATGTGCCTCATAGAAGGACTTTCTGACCACAGTGGCAATGTGGTGGTCAAAAGAGAGGTTGCTGTCACCCTGTGTTCCCAGATTTCTTCTGTGTTCAGCAGACTATCATCGATGTGGTAATTCATGGGAACCGTGTTTTTCCCAAAGGGGATGACGGCACATTTTTTGGCATTGAACTTAAGGCCATGGTTTTGACACCAGTCGTTGGTCTCAGTGACGCCTTTCTGTAGGATGTCAACATCACTTAGGGAGTTAATAATAGCTCTCCCAACTTGCAATCATCTACAAACTTTGTCAGCCAGAGTCTCTTCGTGTTGGCCTGGACTTTAGAGAAGTAGATACCAAACAGATGAGGACCCAGGACCAAACCCTGTGGGACTCCACTTGTGACTGGTCGGCAGTCTGACTTGGAGTCAGCTACTTTCACACTGTGTTGTGAGACAGTTTACAAACCACATAGTGATACAGGGGTTGATGCCCAGCTTAGTGAGTTTTTCTATTATTCCTGAGAGGGGAATAGTATCAAAGGCCTTGGCAGATCAAGGTAGGATGTATGAACCACCTTGCCTTCATCCACAGCTCTGGTGACTGACTCAAAGAAGTTGACCAAGTTGAGCAGGCATGATCTACCCTTCACAAAACCAAACTGTGTAGGATCCAGAGTTTGGAGATTCCCTATATCCTTGTTTATTAGGTCCATGATGATGCATTCCATAGCTTTGCATATCAGACTCATCAGACTAACGGGGCGATAGTTCCCAGGGTTTGTACTTGCTCCTCCTTTGTGGAGAGGGATGACTGTAGCAGTGCACCATTCAGTAGGGACAAAGCCTGGGGTGAGGCTGTGACTGAACTGGGCACACAGGTAAGGTGTTAGTTCACACTGTAGTTCATGTAGAATACAGGCAGGGATATTGTCAGGTTCCAAAGAAGCTGTATTCTTGGCCTTGGACAGTGTGTTTTAACCTGTGCAGCAGTAATACTGGGTGCCTGGCAATCTACTGGTATTGTGACTGGTCCTTTGGTGGGGGTAAAGTTGGCACTGAATCTGTCGGCCAGTATATTGGCAACATCTGTTTGCTCGGTATAGGAGGTACCATTGTGCAGTAGCTCAGAACAAATCTGGGTATTGCTGTGGAGATTCTTTACATAACTACAGAAGGCCTTGTGGTTGTCTTTACTATCTGTTGCAATTCTGTTTTCATAGCTAGCTTTAGAGGATTTGATGAGGGATCTCAACTTTTTGTTGAGGCTGAAAAGGAAGTTTTTCGAGTCTTGGGACTTCACCTTATTTCACATCAGTTTCCTCCTTCTGTTGTAGAGTTTGTTTATGGCAGAGGACTACCAGATTGGCTTCCTTTTTATAATATTAATATATATATATATATATATATATATATCTGGATTCACTTTAGAAGCTCGAAATACTGAAATATCGAAATTCCGTATTTTGAGCCCATAAAGTGGAATCCTGAAAACAACAAAACCTCAGAAGTGCGAAATTCAAAACCTCACACACTGGAGATTTTGAATTAGCGCTTTTGGTTTTTCGGTGTGGTTGTGGATTCAGGTAAGTGTTTATTTGTTAAGGGTTTTGGGTAGGGACTGCAGTGTATGTTAATGTGTTTTGCTGCTGTGATGTGTGTGTACGAGGGCAATGTAGCTTGTGTGGTGGTGTTTTGCATGTGTTTGTATGTAGTGCAACCTCGGAGTTAAAATATTTAAGTAGGGGGGGTGTGGGGGCACAATCTGCCGCATTGGGGATGCAGGGGGGCTTGCCCCCCTGATTTTATGTAGTAGAGAGCTTGTGTGTGTGTGTGTGTGTGTGTGTGTGTGTGTGTGTGTGTGTGTGTGTGGAGTAGAAGCGCTAATTCAAAATTTCTGGTGTGTGAGATTTTGAATTTCGCACTTCTGAGTTTTCGTTGTTTTCAGGTTTCAACTTTATAGCCTCAAAATACTGAATTTCGATATTTCAGTATTTCGAGGATATAAAGTGAATCCATATATGTATATATATATATATATATATATATATATATATATATATATATATATATATATATGTGTGTGTGTGTGTGTGTGTGTATATATATATATATATATATATATATATATATATATATATATATATATATATACATACACACACTCGCACATGCGCATATATAATCCATATCAATTCTTCAGTGCAAAATATGTTGAGAATTGATTCACTGAAACATAAAACACCAAATACAATGGATTTAATGGAACTAATCATAAACCTTAAAACAACTAAAACCCCAAATAGAAAAACATTTTGACACAGCCATCACACTCCCACTAGTTTAAATATATCAACTCTGAGATCATACAATAGTGGAAAAAAAGAAAATGCCTATACTCCAATGTCTGTACAACTTGAAAAAAAATAAACAAACTTTACACAGATTAGCAGTGTAAGTGAACAGATCTATTCCCTTACACTGTTAAAATGCAACAGCAACCTGTTCTTAGACATATAGCTGCAGCAATCAAAGAAAAACAATCTTTGATCTAATAATGCAATCTCATAAAGCAGGATCAATTTAATTAATGAGTATTGCTGTATTTGTGTGTGTGTTCATGGGTGTATTTCATTCCATAGAACTGGCTGCCTATCGATTGAGTGAATGACTCTAAATTCTGATTGGGAGTTCACATTTCCATTTAAAAGAACATCTATCGCATGCAGTTAAAGTAAGTTTGGGTTTGGGGAGCTAGTGCCAAATCCTTCTGCTATTATGAATGTGCTAGCATGAGTGAATAGGAATGTTTGCGTGAGTATGGGCAGGTTAGAATTAGGGCATAGTTATAGTGTAGTGTATGTGTGTGTGTTTGTGTGAGTGTGTGTGACTGAGTCTCTATATTACATTGTCGAATGCTGACAACTTTGAAGTTTCAAACTTCGAACCTGAAAGTCCGAAGTCTAAAAATGTTGAATGTCAAAAAAAAACAAAAAAACCCCCACTCAAAACCCGAAACAACAACAACAAAAAAAAATGCTCTATGCAGGGGGACAAGCCCCCCTGCACCCCCCACCCCTTAAATATACCAACTCTGAGATCGCACTACAGTGCAGTAAATGGAAATCTTCCCTTCCTGCACTCTATGGCAATCTCTGTTATACGTTTCAATGTTTTTACACTTCAAACTTTCAAGTTAGAAATTTAGTGCTTCGAACTTGTTAGCATTCGACATTATGATATAGACCTCCCTGTACCACTTTACTAACACCTACTAATCCTAACATTAATCTTAACCCTGCACCTTTCCTTTCAAAAGCCCTTTCTCAACACTACCAATATTCGGACAAATTAGTTCTGAGTGAGTGTTGAGGTTTTTATGAGCTGATCACAAAAGGAAATATGTTTCTTTTTGCAATTATATTAGATTTGGATGTTTAGATGTTCATGATAGATTGAATTTTGAAATGTTGGCATCAATTGGTTGAGTGTCATTGTATTTACATTTTGATAATTTATTGTATCTATATATTCATATATATAAATATTTATATGTGTGTGTGTGTGTGTGTGTGTGTGTGTGTGTGTGTGTGTGTGTGTGTGTGTGTGTGTGTGTGTGTGTGTGTGTGTGTGTAAATGGGTCTACTTCAGATGACTGACAGACCAAAATACTAAAAACTCAAAATACTGAAGGGTGGAATTTGCCCCTACTCTACTGTTGTGCTATCTTGGGAGTTGGCATATATAATTAGCAGGGGGTGTGAGAGCACAGCCCTCCAAATGAGGGGTGCAGGGGGGCTTGCCCCTGCATTAAACATGTTTTCAGCATTTTGAGTTTTCAGTATTTTGGAATTCAGTCTTTTGGTCTTTCACTATTTTGAGAGTCAGTCTTTTGGTCTGTCAGTCTTCTGAAGTGGACCCATAGATATATCTATATCTATATATACATATAATCTGTATATATATATATATATATATATATATATATATATATATATATGTATATATGTGTGTGTGTGTGTGTGTGTGAGTATATATATAAATATTTATTTATTTATTTATTTTACATTTGTTAACCGGGATGGTCTGACTGGATACATGTCCTTTTTCAGCGGAGGCCCGGGGAGAAAAGCTCCAACAGAGTTACATTGATAATTAGGTACAGTAAATGAGCTGAAAGAACTTAAAAACATAGGCTATTACTATTTCTGAGATTACTACAAATGTAACATTAATAACATATTAGCAAGGACGGTAGCCAGTATAATGACATAGAGTTGGACAGGATACATATTTCTTTATCACAGTATACAAAGTACTTATCATCTTAGCTAGTTGTTTATGTTTTAGTTAATGGCACAGAGCTAGTCTGGGTTTGAGCAAGGACATAGCCAGTGTGACTTGAAGTGGAGTTTTAGACTATTTTTGAATTGACTTAGAGAAGTTGCAAGCGTGATGTTATTTGGGAGAGAGTTCCATATTTTACCAGTGGTGTTGGCAAATAGCGCGTCACCACCTAGGTTGAGAGATTTAGTTGTTTGGACAAGGAGTCTGTTTGCTGAGCGAAGGCAGCTTAGATTGGAGTAGGGAGTCATTAAGTTTTTAGTGCTGGGGTATTCTCAGGTTGTTTAAGGATTTTGAAGGCCTCTATGAGTTGGGACTGGTGAAGAAGGTGTGGGAATTCTATCCATCCAAGCTTTTCAGGTTAGTACAGTGGTGTGTTCTGTAGGGTAGGCCTGTAACGAACCTGGCAATGTGATTATAGCAGGATGAGAGCTTGGCCAGATCAGATTTGTTAAGGTGAGTGAGGACAGGAGAGGCATATAGTAGGGTAGAGAGAAGGTGTGAACGGGCTGTGGCTGCCCTGGCATTCAGGGTAAGGAAGGCTTTAATTCTATATAGGGTCCCAAGTTTCTTGTTGACTGACTTAATGGCTTGGTTGATATGTATATCAAATCTGAGTTTATTGTCAATGTTTACTCCTAATAGCTTTGTATAGGTGTCTGGAGAGATGATGGTCCCATTATTGGATTTTATAGTGAAGTTTTCAGTCGGAGATCTATTGGTTGGGTAGAAGAGAAGTAACTTGGTTTTGTTTGGATTTAAGATCAGGAGATGGTTGGCAAGCCAGTTTTCAACTTTGGTGAAGCTATGTTGGGTGGTAGTTAATAGATTTGCAAGAGAGGCATTGGAACATATTATAGGCGAGTCATCTGCATATTGAATGCAGGTGGCTTCAGGGATGACTGTTTGGATGTCGTTTATGAAGACTGAAAAGAGGAGAGGTCCTAATATGGAACCTTGAGGAACTCCTATGGTATTTGGTAGTAGGCAGGAGAGCTTGTTTTGCCACATTACTGCTTGTTGTCTCCCAGTGAGGTAAGCTTGAAACCAGTCAAGGGCTGGAGTATCTAGATACAGGGTTTTAAAGTATATAGAAGTAACTGATGGTTTACCATATCAAAGGCTTTCGATAGGTCCAGGAAGAGAGCGGAGGATATTTTTTTATTATTCTGGTTAAGATTAATGTTTTCAGTAAAAGAGAGGAGGGCAGTGGTTGTACTATGATGGGGTCTGAATCCATGTTGAGAGTCTGTGAGTAGTTTATTTTGGGTTAGATAGAGCATTAGTTGGTTGTGCATGCACTTTTCCATAATTTTGGCAAGTGGTGATAGTATGGCTATAGGTCTATAGTTGGATAGTTCTGTGGATGAACCTCCTTTGTGGAGTGGAATAACATAGGATATTTTCCAAATTGAGGGGATTGAGGCCTTGGTTATGGTTCTGTTAATTAGGATTGAGATAGGGTAGGCTACGACATCTGCAGCAATTTGCAGGTATTCAGCCGGCAGAAGATCGGCTGAAAGGGTGGTTGGCTTCAGTTTATTCAAAAGGGATCTGATAAAGGATGTGGACACTGGCTGGAAGTTAAAAGAGAGTGGTGAGTCGGGTATAGTGTTTATAGAAGTGTGGGGAGGAGAAAGTTGGTTAGCTAATGACTGGATGGTTTCTGTGAAGAAAGTATTGAATGAATTGGCTATATCTTCTTGGCTCTTATCAGATAATGTTCCTGGGGTAGGAGTAGTGGATTTGCCTGGTTGGAGAAGTTTATTTATGCCTGCCCAGTACTTTTGAGGGTTATTCTGATGTTTATGCTGCAGATTGTAGAAGTAATTTTTCTTATCTAGTATGATGGCTTTTTTAGTCTCATTTCTAAGTTGTTGGAATTTGATACGATCTAGGGTAGTTTGGTAGTGCCATTTATCCCACGCTTTGTCTCTAGTTGTTATTTTGGTTTTGGTGTCTGTTGTTAGCCAGGGTGCTAGTTGAGTTTTAATTCTTATTGAGCGTTTAGGGGCATGCGAGTCAAGTATAGTAAGGAATGAATTGTTAAATGATGACACTGCCTCATCAAGGGGAAGGAACTTTAGTTTTGTCCAGTTACATGATTTGAGTTCAAGTTGAAATTTAGTTGGGTCAAAGTTTTTCTTGGATCTGATAGACCTATAAATAGGTAAGCTTGTACAATTAATTTTGTCTTTCATGATGTATGTGAGCAGGTGATCACTAAGATCATTAGGGAGAGTTCCTAATACATATATATATATATATATATATATATATATATATATATATATATATATATATGTATATATGGTTCCCCTTCAAAACATTTAATTCTCATAACATCGAATCTCAAAACACTGAGACCATAACATGGAAAACCCAAAACAATGAAAACTCATAACATCAAATTTCATAACATTGAAAATGTACAAGATCGAGTAGTATATCATCAAACATGTAACTGTTATACTTTAGTCTGTTAATCTTGTGTTATCACTATAAGATGTTGTAGTTTTTATTTATATAGTTATTATTTATACAGTGTAGGAATTTATAATATTTATATAGTGTTTATTTTGCCACTCTGTATATGTTTTAAGCCATACAAGTGATTTAGACATTATGTGTACATTCTGTATGGTAATCGTGATACAGTGGGGTTAGGAAATTAACTTTTTTTCCACTATAGTGTGATCTCAGAGTTAGTATTTTTAATTTACAGGGGTGAGGGGGATGCAGGGGGGCTTGTCCCCCTGCAGAAACATAGCAAAAAGTGTGTTTGTTAGTTTGGTATTGTCATTGGTGGAGGGGATGTTATTTACATGTGCGTTGTAGTTTTTGATGTTATGATGCAAAGTTTCAGTGTTATAAGATGTCGATGGGTTTTCAGTGTTGTGGGTCAGTGTTTTGAGATTCGATGTTATGGGAATTAGATATTTTGAAGTTGAACCATATATATATATATATATATATATATATATATATATATATATATAGGTCTACTTCATAACATAGAAATTTCATAACGTTGAATTTCAGGATCTATATTATATCATCAAACGCTTAAAAAAGCGAATAATGAATAACTGACCCCATGTAAGCGAAAGCTTACAATCTTGAAAGCTCAGAACAGTGATTTTTTTTCCAAGGAAAAAAAATCGCTGTTCCAAGAAAAAAAAAAAAAGAAAAAAAATTAAAAGAATACATAAAGTGGGGGGCTTTGCCCCCACACCCCCCCACTTAAATATACCAACTCCAAGATCATACTACAGTGCCAAAAATGGCAAAGTAATGGAAGCGGCCAAGGAAAAGAATTTGCTTAAAAGCCGCTTCGCTATTTTGCCTTTTCGTTGTTTTAAGTTCGACCAAGACGCATTTGATAGAATGTGTGTTCTGTCATCTAATAGGAACCTGAATTTCATAACATTGAGACCAAAACATCTAAATTTCAAAACATTGAAAACCTAAAACATTGAAAACTCAGAACATTGAAAGTGTGCTTCATAACATTGAAAAGTACAATGCATATGTAAATAACATCCTCTCCACCTACAACAGCTAACTAACAAGCACACGTTCTACTACGTTTCTGCAGGGGATCAAGCCCCCCTGCACCTCCCATGTGGGGGGGGCTCTGCCCCCCATGCCCCCTGTAAATTAAATCAATTCCAAGATAGCACTTCAGTGGAAAAAAGTTAATTTCCTAGCCTCATTGTATCACAATCACCATACACTGAGGTTAGGAAATTAACTTTTTCCCACTGTAGTGTGGTCTTGGAGTTGGTATATTTAATTTACGGGGGTTGTGGGGGGCAGAAATGTAGTAGAAAGTGTGTTTGTTAGTTAGGCATTGTTGTAGGTGGAGGTGATATTATTTACTTGTGCAAATTAGTTTTCAATGTTATGCAGCATAATTTCAAAATTTGAGTTTTCAATGTTTTGGGTTTTCAATGCTTTGAATTTTCGATGTTATGGCCTTAATGTTATGAAATTCAACATTATGAAATTTCAATGTTTTATATATATATATATATATATATATATATATATATATATAAAATGTTGCTATGATTTATACATCTTCTCAACCACTTATCTTCCTGGATCATTGGGAACTATTTTAGCATCTTTGCACATAAAATCCTGGACATACTTGACTTATTCCTTGAAAAAATAGGACTGATTTTATTTTCTGACTGATGATTTTTCACACAGACCAAACTTAAAATGTAAAGATTCTTAGTAGCTGCATTAATAAGTCAGTATCAGTAGCTCTCTGAAATACTTCTAGTTTCTTCTGTTGTACTTAAGTGTAAAATTACCATTTGTGCATATCTTTTTTATGCATCAGTAAATTATCTTGATCAATCTACAGCTGGTCTATTCTCTTTTAAGAAGTGATATAGTATTCTGAATGCTGTATACTTGTAAAATAATTAGTTTATTCACACCACAGTATTTTAATGCTGATGCATATGTAACCAGTTAACTTAAACAATTCAACCCTCCTTTCTTGTTTTGTAGCTCAATTTCTAGTCTGTATCTTACTCTAACAGATTTTGAGTGGTATATTCATTTCAGTCTTGTTAGGTAAAACCTTTGTCTGAGACTGTGTCATTCTGAGAGACTACTGCAATGTTGGCTTATCTTTTGATTTTGTCAGTTAAACTATTTAAACTACTGCTCTGTGTTTTTATGCATCAGATTTCAGCCCCATGACATTAGATTATGATCCATGTTTTTCAGACATGTCACTATTATTTTATACTTGTTCTTAATTACTTGAAAATTAATCTATTTTGATATATGCAGCTGCATGCTCTTCTTTTGTCTCATCCCACAGTAATACAACATCAGTTATTATAAAGTTCCTTTCAGTCCTTTAGTTACTTGTGGAACTTCTCTTTGGAATATCTATTTTGCTGCTGTAATAACAAATGGAAATCCAAAGAACATGCACCTTACTAATGCATTAAATGTGAACAATTTGGATCTTTGTTCATCTCGTTTTGTCTGCCAACATCTATAATTTGCATGTAGTAATGAAAATAACATATATCACTGAGACCATTCATTCAAATGCAAACAATGAGCAGTAGTCTCTTTTAATGACTTAATCTAGATTCAGCAGACCAGTACAAATGCTAATCTTATCTGGTTTTACAAATGGGTACTGAAAGAATTGATATGACTGTAGGCTGCTAGAATTAACTGGAATCACTGGAAGAAACTGGAATGAATGTTTTTACCTGTTAATTACCAAGAACTGTGTTAAACGGGTACCAGTCTCTCCTTTTATGTGCCAAGCCTTCTTAAACCTTTCAGAATAAAGTCTGCACACACTGTAGTTTGGTTAATAATGCTTTATTATGTACAGTGAAGGTAGATGTCAACAATATCTGAATACTGTCTTCAATAACAGTGTTGAGAAACAAACAGTTTGAAGAAATTCTGTAATATTCTGGAATACTGGAGAACAGTACTGATATTACTTTCCTCCTGAATAATATTATTAATATTCTGGAATGCTGGATATTTGACCTGACATCTGCACTCACACTACAGTATCTGTACTGCAAAGACTTTTTGCATGTCAGTCCAAATGAACTAACTTAACTAACTACATCTGAAGTATTTCCATCATGTCTCTCTTTATATAATCCAGGGAGGTATACCTCAAGTCATTGACATTGGCATGAAGTATGACAGAATTGTACTAGTACTTGTTGAAAGACTTGAGTGAAAATGTGATCTGACGAATCCCGGCACCAGACTAGTAACTAAGAGGTACATCAGTATGCTTCTCAATTTTGTCACCAATAACAAGAATGTTTGGTTGGGTCAATGCATGCCTTATGGGCTCAGCATGTGTGACTTCAGGACTTCTTGCGCTATGTGAAGAAGAGTACTTAAATTTCAGTACAAATAAAAAAAAATTCACTAAGCTGATACTAAAATCAGTGCAAGAAGAATCATTACACTCAATATTAACTAATTTTATCAAAGGTGTTTGAGCCTGGTGAGTAGTTTAAGAGGAGAGACTTTGCAAAATGATACTTACGTGCTTATTGTCAACAGCCAATAAAGAGGGAGAGGGAGGGACTTATGTTGTCAAATTATCATAAAGAGCAGGCAATAACAGATACACTGTGTTTAAGACCACAACTGCAACATGGTGGGTAGACTTTTAGCTATGACCTGACTGGCCTGGAATTGCCCCAATGCAAAGACAAGTCGTGAACTACACTCAGTACATAAGAATGAAACCAAGCTCAATAACAACAGTTAGACCATTTAAATGGCAAAAATGCAGTGGAACCATATACTGGGATCACTAATATAAGCTTAAAGACCATACAGCTTGTTAAAATGAATTTAAAATCAGAGCAAGAACTGAAAACACTTATCTGTCTTTCTATTTTGTATTTATATTCTATTTCTATGTGATATTCTTCTGGCAAACTATCTAAAGTTGTAAATAAACTAGCATAGTCAAGAAGAATATCACTGATATGATTTTTCAGAGTATATGAGATGTCTGTGTTACTGTGTGAGCATGTCTAAACATATACACTGCCTTGCTTCCTGATCTGTATCTGTTTTTATGTTCTTAGCATTTCAGAAGCCAAATAGCCAAATAATGAGCTTGTATAAGTACTACAGTATGAAGAAGGGATCTTGTACTTCTTATTTCTTCACATCCACAGTTCATGCTTTGAAACAATAGTGCACTCTGCACCTGTATCCAGTTCAAAATGTGACATCTTGCTTATTAATTATCAACATTTCTTGTAAGCAGTCTGATTTTCACTCATGTCTCTGTGCCCCTGATATAATTTTATACTTTTCTGTATCAACCCTTCTCTTGAAAAATAGTAGCAAATAACTTTTGTTGTTTCTTTTCAAAACCACACACAGTCTTTTAAAACGCCAATCTTTCCTTTTGCATAACTTTGCAAAATTATTTTTTCTACCAGATCTTATACAAAATTGGTTGAACATAAGACACATCTTCCTTTTGAACTAATAAACATACCTAGTACATGAGTTTGTATTTTTGGCATCATACTACATGCACACATCATAGCTCTCTTACTCCCTGCCATTACTGTTACAATGCTGTCTCACTTTATCCCTCAAGTTTGCCTTTTTAGTTTACTCCCATTTTTATCTTTCACACTTTCATTTCCTCAGTTAATGCTTTAAGTGTGTACTTTTAATTAGTCTCACTATTCATATATCCTTTGATTTTGAAAGGTCATGTCACTTCTAATAATAGCCTGCCCCTTGTTTAATCATTTCTTATAACATAGACTTTTTTATTTGTCATTAATGAATTATGCAGTTCACCAAATCCATAATCTTTATGCTTGATTCATAAGGTCACTAGCATTAGTAACTATTGTCTCTGTAGGACCTTGCGAGATTGTAAAAAAAAATGTTAAATAAAATACACATACTTTTTATACTCAAAATAAAGTATGGCCTTCATTCTAATTGCTACTATTTTGACTTTCCCTTTTCTTGAAAAGTAAAAACATAGCATACCTCAAGCCTTTTTCCCATTGAGATGTAGAAATGTGACACACTATACTTTTTATGGCTTCTTTGCTTTCTGTTAACACAGAGGAACAAACTGAATCTTTGGATAGAAATCTTCCAGAATTCTGCCTTGCAAAAACAGAGTACCTGGTAGCTGCAGTTACACCATGTTTCTAACTGCAAATTATGCGTTTGTACTTCTAAACAGAAAAACTCTCAAAAACAAACATATTTCTTTAATTCTACACATATATTTGTTCACTTTTGACATGATACACATTTATATGTTTTCCAGGATTTTAAGCAAACAGTTGACAGACTGGGAATGTGACTTACAGATAGCTATAGATAAGTATTAGTATATTTAAAATATAGTTACCCTCATATGCTTCAAGGACTATCCTGGATAAGTTAAGGCTGAGATTGCGTGCACTTTTGCTATTATCTTTCTCTCCCACTGACTCCTGATCTAATAGCTTTAGTGATTAAGTAACCTACCACCAGTATCCCCTCTATTAGTTATAGGTAAAGTCTACCTGCCACGTGTGCTATGCCTTCCTGTCACTGACCACCTCTGCCATTCCTCCATTTATCTGTTCACCACAAATTTCACTTTTCCCTTTCTCCTGGTTATGTGCTTTTTCCCATTCTGCCTGCCTCCTCCATCCTTTTCCTTGGATACCGCACCATTACTGCCCATGTTTGGTTCTTCTTCTACTTCATCTGCTGTTACTGCTACCTGTTCTTACTACTGTATCTTGGCTTAATTTTCCCTGGCAAATCTCTCCCTTGGATGTCTTCCTAATTTCTGTCTTCTTCCAGTTAACTTCCTGACCATCACCAGTTCCTCCTTCTTCCTTGATCTGCCTGTCATACACTTGTCCCTCTGCCCCCATTTTTCTGCCTGCTTCTGCACATGACCTACTGTTCTCACTTTTCTTTTTATTAACTTTTTTTTTACCCAGTCTTGTTTCCAGTCTTCTTGCTTTCCTCTTCTCTCCAATCTCCTTCGTCTCTTCCTCACATTTAACCTCCCACTACCATCTCTGGTTCTTTAACTGTCTCTTAATATCCTGTTTTTAGAAGTCAGTACATCCTGGATCACTGTAAAGCTCCCTGAGTCAAACTCCTATCTCACAATGCGAGCAACTCACCAACATCTGTGCCTGTCCTCTCTTTTAAGCTACATTGCCTCACTCATCTTGCCTTAACCTACTTCCTTCTTTAACATCTTCTTTCTTTATTTAAACCTGTCTACTGCTTCTTCTTGCTTACTTTCTGTTTATCATTTATTTATTTATTTAATATTTGTTGAGTGGGAAACTTCAACTAGGACAGAGCCTATTTTCTGCAGAGGCTCGGGGAGAAATCCATGTCTTTGGAGTGTGGGAGGAAACCGGAGTACCCAGAGGAAACCCACGAGAATGCAGGGAGGACATGCAGACTCCTCACAGATGGCACCCCAACTGAAAATCGAAACAGAGAACCTCTTGTTGTCAGTTGACAACATTAACTTCTGCACCACTGTGGCACTCACTGGGAGAAAACCAGAGTACCCGGAGGAAACCTGTTTA
The DNA here is from genome assembly GCF_019279795.1 of Protopterus annectens. Lineage (NCBI taxonomy): Eukaryota > Metazoa > Chordata > Ceratodontiformes > Protopteridae > Protopterus > Protopterus annectens. The sequence continues at coordinate 1,709,993,361 of NC_056737.1, forward strand.
ATTATTTCTCCAATCCATTACTTCTTTACTTGCATCACCTGTATTGTCTTATGTGTTCTGCTCCTTTAATTTACCCTTTATTTTCCTGTACATTATCAATAGTTACTCCTCCCTAATCTGTACTAACTTTCCTGCATCTGTCACATTCCTCTTCACTAAACTATGCCAGGAAAAAAACATTATTCAATGCTGTAATAGGCTACTACTCTAATACTGGAAAGTACTGGTGAGCTTTAAGTAGTGGTTTGTCCTAGATTATTGCTGGCTGCCTCAGCTGTTAAAAGGAACAGACCAAAAATATGAGGCAAAATCAGGGACAGCTGAGAATTATGTTGCTGAGACTGGTTAAGTACAAAAGTGAAATTCCTTTCCAAACAGTAATGTTTTAAAATATGTACTTATACTGCAATATTAATTAACCAAACATGAGTACCCTTATTCGTTTCAGGCCTGTGAAGTGTTTTCTGTCTTGTTGTGCAAGTTTAAAAAGTCAAATAAGAAGTGTATCATAAACACTACTATAAAATGAGGGAAAGGCAATAAAAAATAATATTTTAGTGTACACATCATAACCAAAATTAGTTTCTCTTATATAGCAGTTTATTCAAGCAGCTCTGTAAAGAGGCATTGTTTAACCCCAATATCATTGTGATTGCATAATGGAACAAATGCAAGATCCAAGATACATGTTGAAATGTCATGTCTCGCCTGATTTTTTTTCTTGATTAGCAAAGACATGTATCTCTACTTTATTACAAGTAATAAACTTAGTAGCAACAACTAATTTTAGCCTCAAACCATCAAAAACTGACATACATGCATATTTAATATTTCTTGAATCGGGATAGAGTATCTATTTATATACTTTTGTTAACCAATTAGTAAAGTGATAAGCCCATGTTTTCTGGGTCATTGGGAACCCACCTGCTGGGTGATGGGTTCTACGTCTTCTTCCTCCCAAACAAATTCACTTTCAGGCATTGGGGTCACATACAAGGCTGGCTGTGAGAAAAGAAATCCCCGTTCATTTCCAGTAGACTGCCTTCTGTAATATTCATCATTCAGTTGCTGTGTTTTGAGTCTTTCTGTTTCAGAGTTCTTTGCATTTTGACTGTAGACTGCTGAAACAAAACCTGATTAGTATCAGTTGTTTTATAAACAATTACTAGGCTGTAACAGCATGTAATGAAGCATTTCAGAGAGGTCTGTAGGATGTTGTCAGGCTGATGGTTGTGTCTCATGCTCATGTAATACTATGTATAACAGTGAGCTAAAATAAATCTGTTTGCTTTGGTGAACCACTAGCACTGATATTTTCTTCTTTGACATCTATGGAGCACATTAAGGAAGGAAAGAGGTTGCTGCTGCAAGTTAGTAGTGGGTCTGGAAATGAAGGATTTTACCTCATAGGCACTTCTCCCTAGCCACATTTCATTTTATTTTGTTTTTTAATTATTTGTTTTATTGTATACATAGCTAACTAGATAAGTGTCCCTTTTCAGGGGCTTCCTGTGAGTACTGTCTGGTTAGGTGACTTGCTCATAGTAGGTAAATGGAGGTGGAAGGAATCAAACCCTGTATTCTGGGCTTCAGGAAAGGGCTCATTAGCGTAACAGAGTAGGGAGATAGGATTCATCATTTCTGACTGCCACCAGATGAAGACATTTTGGTAATGCTGAGAACAGGAGTGACTAATGCTGTGTGATGTGATTGTCCTGAAAATTTATCTTATGACTACATGCAGTCATTTTTTTTTTTACTTTTTTATGTATTGACATTTGATTACCAGGAAAGTCCATATGGGTAGAAGCCCATTTTCAGTGGATGCCCAGGGAGAAAAGCTCCAAATTACTACAAAATATTTTAAGAACAATAATTTTACAATTTTCAAAAATAAAACAAAAACATCAGCAGTTTAAATAATTATAACAGATTAAACATAGCATAAAAAACATTGGTTAAGAATCTATACAAGATATATGACAATTATTTAAAATGTAGAGAAAATTTTAGACAGTTTGTAAAGCAATTAAAGGTAAGTTAGCCTAATAGAAATAGGAATTGCAATATGAAGTGAGGGGGAAAAAGAGGCTTATGGTATATTTAGGGAGAACGTCAGGGAAGAGAATTTGATAGCAATATGGAAGTAAGTGAAGAAGAGAGCGTAAGGATGTATGGGGAATGAAAAGGTACTTGTTCACATTTAGGGATATAGTTTGTCCTGGTTTATGTACACTAACACACACACACACACACACACACACACACACACACACACACACACACACACACACACACACACACACACAAGCCATAGCAATATGGAAGTAAGTAAAGAAGGGAGCGTAAGGATGTATGGGGAATAAAAAGGTACTTGTTCACATTTAGGGATATAGTTTGTCCTGGTTTATATACACTAACACACACACACACACACACACACACACACACACACACACACACACACACACACACACACACACACACACACACAAGCCACAGAGTGTTAAAGGGAATATAATCAGTGGAAATTCACTCATTGCCACAGAATAAAGACTGGCACCTAGCCGGCCAATGCACTTTTATACATACATACAAAACAAACAACCATTCAGAAATGTCAGTGGAGGAATGCACACAGTGCATACAATCTGCCTACGCACTGCAGTTAGACTGTACAAGCCTGTATCTCTTCTTTCCTGCCCCATCTTCTTACAGCTATCTATCGGAAGCACTCTTCAGTTCCCTGGCGATTCCTGCTTCAGTTGTAGCCTGTACCATTTTCTTCTCTCCTCTGTCTTTCATCCCCAACATTACAGCTACCCCTGTCACTTACTTTTTGACACTGTCGTTCATTTATCTTATGCTTCCTTTCCTTATTCTCTTTTACAATGTGTAAATGCCAAGCATTCTAAGTATTTCCTATTTTTCAGGCCTTTATTTGTTCCTCATGTTTTTGATAACTCTCTTTATATAATTCATCAGGCACTGTCTGGGTAAGAGACTTGCTCAGTGTCACACAGTGGGCAAATAAAGGTTGAAGGGAATTACAGTGGATACAGGAAACAGCTCTTTTACAGCTCAGAGCTTTAGTCTTCTGCATTAACATCCAGATGATTCATTTTTCAGTATGGATTCCAGAGCTATCTGAAGTACTACTGAATATTTAACTTTACTAGAGCTCAGTAAAATGGAATGGTGATAACAGTGTCTTTTGAATCCACTCCCTTACGTTTATGCCTAACCAATTTATTGCCACAATTGCGCTATTACATTGTACTGCCTAATTCAGCTTAATGGTGACTACAGCCAGCAGATTCTTTTCCAAAACTATTCTCCCAGGGCTGTCCCAGCATGTAAATTGTAATGGATTCTCTTGACAGAAGTACATTAATGTTGCCAGTTGTTTTCTTCTGATACTGAATCCTAGGTGCCATCTGTACACCCAGTCTATAGACCACAGTCCAAAGGACTAATTCCCATGTCCTTACTCACCAAATTTACTTTGGTTATACTATCAAAGACTTGTTAACAAAGATGCTAGATAATCTGCTGTGTTTACTAGCTATTGTACCACCAGCTAGTTGGCTATGACCTGAATTACAATCCTTTCCTTAGCTGTGCAGACGTTTGCACAAAGCGTACTGTTCTTACCTGCATGTTCTACTAATTTTACTTCATGCTTGCATTTTATCCCTTCTCATACTTTTGCCTTAATACTGCTTTTTGCTTTTTGATAACGAGTTTGCTGTTAGAGCTAGGAAATTTCCTGAGTAAACTGACAGCAGTGATTATTTCTGTTTGTCAGTCTTACTAACTGAATGTTTTGTCCTCCATGAAGGAAATGACATTGTTTTTTCCACAAGATAATTGAAGGAGACTTATTTATTAATGATGTAATTAGCATATTCATAAAATGCATCCTGATATTCTTCAGTACTTATATTTAACATTAATACCTTGTCATTTTTATTCCTTTAGTAAATCTCGAATGACATCAACATTGGATTTCTAGAATTTCTTACATAAATGTCAAGCCCCCTACAACTTATTAGCATCTATTTTAAGTTCTTAGACTATACAAATGTGATCAGAGTTATTCAGTTCTGGTTCGGTGTTGTGGTGAAGTACATTAAGTTTATTATATACCCACACAATGTCCAGAATGTTGTTTTTTGTTGGATATTTCACTGTTTAGTTATAATTATACTCTAGGCTGATCACAGTGATATAATTTATCTCAGCATTTTGGAAGAGTTCAGCTCACAGTTTATGCAAAGAACATCATGATCTCCTAAAATCATTGTACATTGTTTTAGAAACATTTCTTTAATTCCATCCAAAAGTTTTGTGACTCTACAGGTTTTAAATTTGGAGATCTGTAGAACAACACTTCATCCTACTTAGTATTCTGTTTAGAAATGTGAAACAATTATAAGCTAAAATGAAAAAAAAATGTTATACTGTACAGGAAACACATTTTTAGTGATTTTTGTTGTGCTTACTGGAACACTGCCAATGTTTTTGAACAGTTATAAGCTCACTGCCCCTATTTTCATAATTGCTTGAAGAACATAGATGTATGCCAACATATACTAAAACCCTACCCCCTTTACCTTTCCTGTACTTATGATGACCCTTCTACCCTGTTAGTTCTTAGGGCCTATTTCTATCACTAAATCAAATCTCTGTTATAAATATATTACATCATATCCTTCACCAGCACTTCTTGTTTCTAGGTCTTTGACTGTATTGTTTAAGCTACTTAAACTGGGCATAAAGCCATTAACATGTCCACCTGACTGTGTTATTTTCCTCTTGTGATTTACCTTAATACTTAAAAAAAACTTGAAATACTTTAGTCAACTTTGACCCCAACAATTTATTCCTTTGGTGATTTAAGTAGGTATTTTCACTACAGATTATATTACTTTTAAATCTCATATCTTCTCACATATGCATTTTACTAAATTAATTCCTTAAACAGTCCCTCCATAGGTTATAAGCAACATTTCTAGCAACGTTTAACACTGACCTTCTGAATCACAGAGGATGTAGAACATTCCAAAAGATTATTCCAAATCCCTTGTTCTTACTAGCTGGTATAATGGTGCATATTTCTGGAAATAAAACCGAATTCTTCCAACATCATATTTCTCTCAACCTCTGTTATAGTACCATATTTATATATGCCTAAAAATAGTTTGCAGTACCTTACTATTATCATTTATTTTACCTCTGAGACGTAACCATTGCAAACTTTTTGTTAATGTTAACTACTCAACCCTGACAAGTAAATTTCTAATACCTCTTAAAATAGGATCTCCTATCACCAAAATTTGAAGCTGCTTGTCTGAGAATGCATTACCTGATCCATTGTTATAAGCATTGTCAGTTGCTTAATTTGTATGTTAGTTGCTACCAGTGTACATGTCCCTTCAACAATGAACGTCTATATTTCTTTTTTTTAACATGATTAAATTCAATGCCATCTTCCTCATTAGTAATTTCACTTTGATTTATTTTGCTTCTGTCACCTTCATCCTTTAATTTTATCCAGCTTCCTAGAGTTTTCCTTCCCATTGTTTTCCATATATGTGGCTTATAACTTTTAGTATCTCATTGTTTTATTAAATCACTTTCTTCCTCCACCATTGAAATTATAGACTTACCATTAAGTCTTATGATCCTCAAGCATTACTAATTAACATGCTTGCTTGTAGTATCCTAGTATTACCTTACTGTTTTCCTGGTTTAAAATGTTATCAGTAACAATAGTGGTTACAAAATAGAAAACATCTCCCCCCATTGCTCTGTGTGTACCTCTTCTTGTATATGACTTGATATTTGCTGATAGTCATTTGAATCTCTATATTATGGAGGATCTTAATAACCAGATATATTTGTTGGTGCTGTAAACTATCCCCTGAATCACCATTTGCAAGGTTTCAATAGGCTCTTGCTGCTGCTTGTTCATGCATATATTATAGGATTTACTGGTAATACCCTGGCCGACTGTTAGTTTGCTAAATATATATTTTAATTTCCTTATATATTTTTGGAATTTTGCCAAGTGAAACTTTGAAAGTGAAACATACTTGGCATATATAAAATATATGGATGTTTTGGTTTTGCTAAAATAGTTTCTGCAGTTCAGTAGAAAACATTTACTTCAGTGAAATGAAATTCCATATGTATTATTTAATAGTATTCTAATGCCATTTAATTGTGTAAGGATAAAGAATATATTATAAGCAAAAACTTTAAAAGTGTCACTGGGAGACTGAAAAAATAACAGTCCTACCCAGTATGGAAACATGCATACCACAGCTGAATTTTTTTCACCATCAAAGTGTTACAAACATTCCTTTAATTTAAAGTAGCTATTCAATCTGCATTTCAGTGGGAACACTTCAACTGGATTCTGTAACATTTGTGGAATCTGACGCATTTCAGTGATATCTGTGCAAAAGTTGGGCACAAGCCTGTAATATGCAAATAAGCCTTAGTGAATCTAGAATATCTCCGGGCAAAACAGAATTATCCAACAGTATTGGCTTACTGTCTAGCAGTCACAGCAAATCCATAATTCAGGAAAAGTACATCATAAACCGTGATGTGCAGTACCAAAGCTACAGAAATTATACAACCCCAATGGAAACTGCAGGATATTTAAAGGAATACATAGCGGTTCACAAACAAATATGGATGTCTCCATACACCATGTACTAATAAAATACATTCACCGGAAAATATGGAATCCAACAGGATCCATAACATTTCTAATAAAAAATGTATTAATGGTGAAGGGCAAGCATGGCCACTTCACCAGGGCTAACAGTAGCTAACAATGGGTGCAGAATATGTCTGGGGAACACAAATAATGCACACATCCAAGGAAATAGGGTGATAAAAAGCAGATGTGGGGTATGGGTGAAGAAGAAAGAGACATACAAGTGGTCTGTTAGAACAGGAAAATCTGAGGGACAGTCAGAGGGGCATAAGTATTTTTTTTTTTGGGAATAGGTCTATTTTTTTTGTTTGTTTGTTTTTTGGGAACAGAAGGAAATGCAAAGACAGAGAAAGAGGAGAAGAAGGGCAAAAATACAGGTATAAACATATACAAATATCACAAGACATGACAGACAGATGTTGGAAGTAAACATAGAGGAGAGGTAAGGTACACAGACAGTACACTCTACTACATGGGTAACAGAAAATGGACAAACAGGGAGATTCATACCAGCCATGGTTAAATGCAGAAATGTATATGTACCTATGCCCTACAATGTTCTGAGATGTTGCAAACTGTGTGAATCATGCCTAAATGTGTATGACTGATGGCAAATTCTTGTTGTAGCAGAAGAAATAGGTATTGCAGTACACACTGGATGCAGAATACAGTCCCCAAGTAGTCAGTCAGTAGCACAAGTGTAAGCCAAGCAACAGTGCAGATGACCAAATACAGACAAGGACATGTTGGAGAAGACCAGCAGGGGACAGAACAGAACCTTTGACCATGCATGCAAAAGACAAACTATCAAAAACAGTGCCAAACAGCAGTACTGTAGCAAATCAACAAAGTGGCTGCTCATTACACAAGTAGGTGCATGTAACTCAAACATACATTAAATGGAATGCATATGTCATAGACATACGCCATGTCATAGACATACGCCATGTCATAGACATACGCCATGTCAGAGGCAAGACAGAGTTGTTGGCACATATGTGTTACCTTCAGTGGCCTAACAAGAACCTGTCAGAAAACAATGTCAATACACATACGCACACCAATGACGTGGAATGATAAATGGTAAGAAATGTACAAATAATGCTGTATAAGGAATGTCAAGTTGTGCAAATGAACTATGACTAAATACTCTGGGTAATACTTAACACACAAGTTTAACATGAACAAGTATGTAATGCAAGCAATTGGTGGCACCTTGTGTGCATATGTCCTGTGTAGTATGTATAATGGCCAAATAGCTGGCACAAAGTAGTATTGTAACAGTACAACTATATGATAATGGATGATAATGCAAAGGAAGATTAACATATGGTCTATATTGGATGATCGAACTTTTAAAAGTTCTAGTGTCATTTGGTCAACACCATATGATCAAACTTTTAAAAGTTTGAACATCAAAAAAAAATAAACACAAATAACCTTCCTGAACATGCATAAATCATTGCATATGTACATCAACTGCCAAAATATGGACATGTATGAGAATATATTCATGCATGTTGTAATATAACAGAAGGATAAAGAATGTATTCTGGAATTTTCTTAATTAAAGAAGTAATTTCATGGTGTATACACAAATGGTACAGTGGTGGCCTAGTGGTATGTGAAGGATGGCTGCCCATATATAGCAGCAACAGTAATATGATATAATATGGCACCATCATGACCAATACATGTCATACACAAAGCTAGTATGTTAGTGTGACAGCATGACACAACAGTGTCATACAAAGCACAGGGGCAAGGACATGTTGGTGAACAGACATGACACAGCAACCCACAAAACTTGCCCATCTCACTGTGCGATGTGTGAACTATGAGGAAAATGCTGTTTGTGTGTTGCTGTCATCCCACATATGTATACAGTGGAACTCTTGTGCCAGTAGCAGCATGTTAACAGCAAAATTCATAAGCGTGACATGTACAGCTACAGTATATTGGGCATAAAAAGACTATGTTGCACTGTATGTATAGGACTACACTTATGCACACAGATGTAAATAGTTGCACAACTGCCAACATGGAGCAATGTGTGCATCAAATACAGCATTTCATGGACATCAACATGAGTACTGCATGTTTAATGTGGTAATGTGTGTCATGCTCCAGGTGCAAAATAATGCAAAATGTCACATGACATCTGCATCGTATGTTTTGATGTGTAGCACATAAGCAAAGCAGAAATATGCTATGCATGAACAAGTGTGTCTATGCAGTACAATTGGTTATATTGCAAACACCATGGTGACAGCAGTAGACAACTGGATCACACAGACAATACTTACAACTGAGGGGTTAGCCTGATGGGGCTGAACATCATGAATGATCTTGTGGGTTATGTCCCTGAAGAAGTTGCACATAGCCTGCTCCATGTCCTGAAAAAAATTCCCCATCAGGTCCCTCATTTGGGTCCAAAAGACATCAGTTGCAACCTCTGGGATCTGTTCCCAAAAATTGTTTGCCTGTGGTGGTGGTTGACGTCTCCTTCAGGGAAGAGCAGGGATGACAGCACATGCAAGTCCAGGTCTGTCCTTGCCATCATCCTCAGCCTCATCATCGTCATCCTCAGACTCCAAGTAGTTGGGCAGTGATCTTGCGTGTTTCCACCTCTGGCAACTGATAGGAGAGCATCCACAGGACCCATGCTCTGTCAAGGTGAAACACATAAAAAGACAGAAAGTACATAATATGCATTCTAGCAACTATATGAGTACATAGTATACCCACTGAGACACAATCCACAGGTGGAAAATCTTCTGTGCTGCACAGTAGAGTAAGGTATGCCCATAGGCAACTCTACCACCATATGTGATGTAAGGCATGAAGCCAAAGCATAATGAAAAAAATGATCTAACAGTCCGCACATTCCTCTGCAAAACATGGCATCATTAAACACAAACTGATGTGTACATACATAATGTTACAAGACAGTATTTAGTATGCCATCATCACGATCCCTGCAAATAAGACACGAGGTATATCACAATACATTACAAGTGTCATTAAAACCTACTTCTCAGATGATATGGCCTATAAGGAGTATGCATAATGTGTATAATAAAAACAAGTGAGGCTAGCAGGTGGACAGTCATACACATTATGCATTCCCAATGTCCTATTATCAATATGTATGGATGATATGAATAGAGGTCCATGTCTGGGGTACTATATCCATCATAGAATGTCAGCAGGTTACTCTAGTGCATTACATAGCATGCAATACACAGCTTGTCTGAAGAAATCCTGCCATTACCTGACCAATTAGGAACCAGTTATCATTATGCATGACAAGTAAACATGTGCGCAGCCAGCACACTTATATATCATGACATACGAAGATAAGCATGCCATGACACTGTGGCATGCAAGACTGACATGTGTCTATATTCTAAAACAAGTGCTACACTGCAAGACCAACAACATAGCACCTGCAGTCTGTAGTGGATAATACTTGACATTTACCTCACTATATTATCAAGTGGACTGTCTGAGATGATATCACTACTTCCATGTTTCTTGCACATTTATGTCAAGGTGTCAATATGTGAATCACTCACAACTGTAACCCAGATGTCTGTGCAAGTAATGAGTTAGATTAATAGCCCCTAAATAACCGGGGTATTACAAAGACATAGTAAGAAGAACAATCAGTGGGAAACTTAAAAGTTATATGCAAAGGAGATGAGCAATGCAACATGGTCACTGGCTGACACAACATCATATAGTTGGAATGCAATGCAACACCCTGAAACAACTCGACAATCACAACCACAGTGAAAGCATGTGGCATATAAATCCTTACGTGATGTTGTACACACGTAACTGTCAGTCAACTAACATATCACTGCACTACATACATTTGTAGGGATCTTATCCATGTAGCTGTAAAATGCAAACACTGTAATGATGATCAGTGATAATGTAACAGGCAGACATAAATGAAGAACATGAGTGGTATTATGCACAACAACTCCTGAACACAGGATACAAGTGTGTTTTAAAAAAAGCATCACTAGTCTTGTACGCAGAAGTGCTAGTCATGTTGAACTGAAAAGCATGCCAGACATATCTGCCAACAGCAGTCCAAACACTCATACAGCACACACCCATTTGATATGCAAATAGGCAGGCTAGGCAGAATAAAACTACTGTGGAAACAGCAATAACAGCACAATGAACTTGTATATGAAACATTTCAGGCAACAGCACTGTGACAATTATACAGAACTGTCTCTCATCTAGGTTGCGATGTACAATCAAAAACATTACCTTCAGTGAGCATGCCCTGCTCCAAACTCAAATATAATCTTTTTAATTAAATATCTTCTAGTAAGCACAGGAAATGTATGACTTTTCCAGTAACCTTAACGATGCATGATGGGTAGTCTTGCATTAATATTAACATGCATGGACCTGCAAGCCAAACCACTCCTCTAACAATATTATCATCTATTTATTTATTTATGTTATTTTACATTTGTTTACTGGGAAAGTCCGATTGGGCATGGATCCCTTTTTCAGCAGAGGCCCACGGAGAAAAGCTCCACAAAGATTAGTACAGTAAATACAATACACATGTTAATGAAGTAGAGTACAGAGTCAAAAGATAATAAAGTAGTTTCAAGGCCAAGAAAGGAGCAAAAAGTAAATATACTGTAATTGTGTGTTACAATAAACAATACAGTTGAAAAGACATTTTGTTCAGTCATTTGGTTACATTCTTCAGTGGCTAGTACAGTAAACACACATTAATTAAGAGTATAGAAAGGAGTTGTTACAAGCTTTCATAGAAGGTTAAGGTATGATATGATCTAATTAAATGAAGCTACCCAGGGTCAGAACAATTACATAACCAAGAACTATGTAAATGGGACCAGAAGAGTTTTTTGAAATTATTTTTGTCTTCAGTGGTCCTAATATCTATGGGGATGGTATTCCATGCTTTTGCAACAGAAATGGAAAACAAGGAGTCCCCAGAGCTATTGTTGCTTTTACCTATGTCAACCAGTGCTTTATTGGTAGAGCTTAATAGGCATTTATTAGAGTAGGTATTAAGTACACCTTGAAGAGCAGGAACTCTATCAGGATAATATAGAATTTGGTGGGCTATTGTAAGCTGGTTATATGTGAGCAGGTTGGGTAATTCTAGTCAGGATACTTGCTTGATTGCTATGCAGTGATGTGTCCTGAAGGGTGAGTCAGTAGCAAATCTAGCTATTTTATTGTAGCAGGCATTTAGTTTGTTAAAGTCTGCTTTGCTTAAGTTGATGAGTATGGGGGGGGTCATGCAGGAGTGTGGATAGTAGGTGGGTTCTTGTGATGGTGGCTTTAATGTCATAGTTGAGGTACTTTTTGCATCTGTATAGGGTTCTGAGTTTTTATGGACTTTATATATTGTCTGTGTAATGTGCATATCAAATTACATGTTGTGATCTATGATAACCCCTGGAAGTTTGGTGTGATGGACAGGTGTGATAAGGGTGTTACTGGCTGAGGATGTTGTGAATGGTGGTATGGGGTCTAAAGCTCTAGTGGGATAAAATATAATTAGCTGTGTTTTATTGGGGTGAAGTATTAGTTGAGAGTTGGCTAACCAGGTTTCAACAGCGGTAAAAGATTATTGTCTCAATTCCTGGAGTTGAGAGAGTGATGGGGCAGAGCAGATTAGAGTGGAGTCATCGATGTATTGGACAAGATGGCATGCCAGGTAGCTTTGTGGAGTCAGTTGGTAAATATGTTGAAAAGAAGAGGTCCAAGAATTGATCTTTGGGGGATCGCTAGGATGACAGGTAGGAGGGGAGATAAGGAGTTTTGCCATTTTACTGCTTGTTGGTTAGATAGTCTTGAAACCACACTAGTGTGGAGTGGCTCAGATTAAGATCAGAGAGAGCAGAAAGGAGTTTGGATGGGAGACAGTATCAAAGGCCTTGGAGAGAACTAGGAATATGGTGCATACTAGGTTACCATCGTTTTAGGAATATGGTGGATACTAGGTTACCATTGTTTTAAAGCTGGTTTACTATGTTGGTAAAGCTAATAATGGCTGTGGTTCTACTGTGATGGGAGTGGAATCCATGCTGGGTGTTGGCTAGCAGTTTATTAGTGAGGAGATTTGCATTATTTGGGAATGTATACATTTTTCGAGGATTTTAGATAAGGGGGCTAGAATGGCAATTGGACGGTAATTAATTAGTTCCACAGAGTTACCTCCTTTGTAAATTGGTACTATATGAGAAATTTTCCAAAGAGAAAGAATGCATTGTTCTGACAAAGAATAGTTAATGAGCATGGAGACTGGGTAAGAGATGGTTTTGGCTGTGATCTTTAGATATTCTGTAGGTAATTTGTTGGTGGTGAGGGTTGTGGTTTTAAACCTATTTAGGTATTTATATATATTGTGCTGCAAGGAGAAGAGGTTTTGGTCTGCTGGTACAAAAGATAGGTTTGTATGTGAAGTGGGAGAACTACTATCGGTGAGGGCTAGGATGGATTTGGTGAAGTGTTCATTGAATTGTGTGTCAATATTATTGGTGGTGGTGTCAATGTTTGGGGGTGAAGTACTGATCTTTCCTGGTTGTAGGATTTTATTAATGGCAGCCCAGAATTTTTGTGGATTATTTTTGTGTTTGGTTTAAATGTCTATACAGTGGTTCCTTTTGTCTGTTCTAATTTATTTTTTGGCTTTGTTCATTAGTTCCTGTTATGCCTGTCTATTAGTTTGAATTTTATTTTGATTCCACGAGTCCCATGCTTTATCCCTTTGTTTTAGTAGTAGATGGGTATCTCTGCTCACCCAGGGGGTATAATTGGATTTGGTTCTGATAGTGACAAGATGATTTAGAATGTTTAGAAAAGTGTTATTGAAGTAGTCCATGGCACTTTCCAGGGGAGGAGATGAGAGTGATCTCCAGTTGCATTGATTAAGTGCATATATGAAGTCATGGGTTCTGAAATTCTTTGTATACTGGATTTGTTGGAGGGTGGAGGATTTTAATGGATTCCATTGGTGTCTAATTATAAATGTAGGAAAGTGGTTGCTGAGGGTGTCTGGGAGGGAGCCTGAGAGGTAGGATTGAGAGGGTCTATTAGTAAGGTTGCAGTCTAGGATGGACTCCTTTTTTGATGCTTTATCTACCCATGTTGTGGTTTTGATTAGTTGAGTGAAACCATGTAGGTTTATGTAGTTAGTGGGGTGGAGTAAGTTACAGGAGGACATATTAACATCACCTAGTATGATACTTTCTTGGGGAAATTTTTGGGATGTCCAGTCTAGAATGGATTCTACTGTGTTAATGTTATTGCCGGGGGGTATATAGTTACCAATTATAGGAAAGTGTTTTTTGAGGTGATTTTCAGCTTGGTGAACATAGTTCCTGCATTATTGAACTTGGGCTGTTTATTGACTAACAGTTCAATGATTAGGTTGTTTTTGAAGAGGAGAGCAATGCCTCCACCTCTTTTGGATATTCTGTCCTAAGAACATTGTAACCAGGTGGAACAAAGTCATTGTTATTGTTTAGTGGTTTTAGCCAGGTCTCTGTGTGAGAGGGACTATGTTGGGGGAGTAGACAGCCAGGGTAGTGTGTAGCTCTGGGATTTTATTCATTTTGGTCCTTATGTTTATATCGAGTATAAGGAGAGCAGTTGCTTTCCTGTGGGAGGTTAGAATGTTATATGTCTGGTAGTAGTAGGGGGGTTGTTATTGTTTGTAGGGACAGGGTTTGGGTGCACATCTCTACTATGTATGATTCAGGATGCTATTCAGATTATAGTTTTAGGCATTTGATTATAGATGTGTTATATTTTGAGGAAATGTGGTTGTTTAGTTGTTGTGGGGTTACTTTGAATGTGGCAAGGTCAAGATCTGAGATGTAGATAGAAGGAGATATTATTGAGGAGGCTGGTTTTCTTGTGAATGGGTAGGGCAGGTAGGGGATTTAGTCTTAAATTTTGACTTGTTAGTGCAGGGGTAGGAGGTTAAGTGTGAGTTGACGGAAAGTTTTATTACTAATGTAAAGGTTAGGGGCCACATTTTGTTCAGATAAAGTGTTGCTGTATTATTGTGAAGTTTAATAGGTATCTTTACAGGAGTGAGTAGGGATTTTGGTGTCGCTATACTTTATGTAGGTTGTGGTTAGAGTGGGGGGATTACGTAAAGGGTATTAGCGTGGCGAGATAGTACAATTTGGGTATTGTGTGAGTGAAGGTAGATGGTGATGTGGATTGAAGAGAGTGAACAGAGGAGTGGTTACATAAAAATTATGGTGTGAGATAGAGACTTAGGGGAGTGGATAGTTAGGTATAAAGGTCAGGAACCTGGGGGTGGGTGGACATGGGGGTAGGATAGGGGAGCAGAGTGAGCCCAAGTGTAGCAAAGGGTGAACAGAGCAGGAAAAGCCAAATTCCAGGTATGTGCAAGTAAAAACACTCAATTGCTCTGAACTATTGGCTTCTTAGTAGTAAATTTGTTTGTCCATTAAGCTATAACACTTGATATTGTGGATATTAGTGAGAATGCCTTGGTATGGGCAGCTGGGAGCCTAAATAAATTTATATAGTAAGAGGACTATGATTAAATAGAATGATGGAAAAAGTGAAATAAAATGTATTTAAGTTGGGAAGAAAGTCTATCAAAATACAACTGGAGACCAAATTACTATAGGGACTACAGGTAAAACTATAATCCAGTACCATGTGCAAGCTGCTGTAATAATATTGGAGGAGGAATAAATAGAGTAAAACTCCCTGCTGCTGGCTCAGGTGTTTGTTTTTAGCAAGTTAAGGATTACCATAAAATACACCTTTCAAAATAATCTCTATGTGGTGAAATGGTTCCCATTCAAAACATCTAAAACTCATAACATCTAAAATCAAAACATCGAGACCATAACATCTAAAATCCATAACATCTAAAACCCATAACATCGAATTTCATAACATCTAAAATGTAATAGTGTATCATCAAATGTGTAAATGTTATAGTTTAATCTGTTAATCTCTATGAGATGTTGTAGTTTTTATTTCTATAGTTATTATTTATATAGTGTAGAAATTTATACTATTTATATAACGTTTATTTTGCCACTCTGTATGTGTTTTTTAGGTCATACAGATAAGTAATATAGACATTATGTGTACATTCTTTATGGTGATTGTGATACAGTGGGGTTGGGAAATTAACTTTTTCCCACTGTAGTGCAATCTCAGAGTTGGTATATTTAATTTATGGTGGGTGTGGGGGGCAGTGAGGGGTGCGGGGGATCTTGCCCCTCTGCAGAAATGTAGGAAAAAGTGTGTTTGTTAGTTTGGTGTTGTTATATGTGGAGGGATGTTATTTTCATGTGATTTGTAGTGTTCGATGTTGTGATGCACATTTTAGATGATATGAAATTCGATGTTATAGGTTTTAGATGTTTTGGGTTTTAGATGTTATGGTTTCAATTTTATGATTTTAGATGTTTTGAAGGGGAACTGGTGAAACATACATATAACAGTGTTTGGTTCTTCAGGGCAGCATAAACTCTTATAGGTTTCACAGAGCTGGATTTATGTGTAGCAGTATCATGAACACTTGGAATGCACAGCAATTTAAGGATATAATAGTGTTTGGTTCTTCAGGACAGCATAATTCTTGGCTAGGCTTGTAAGGGCCTCAGGACCAATAGCCTAGTAAATTCCTATGATCTTGTGAAACTCCTGATATCTTTTAGGTTTCACAGAGTTGGATTTACGTGCAGTAAAAGGAGCTGCAGCAGTGTCATGAATGCTGGGAATGCACAGCAATTTAGAAGTGAAGTGAACAAACACACCATGAGGCCAGCAGGGGAGGACTACCTATTCTAGGCAAAATAACATGGGAATGTCTAACACATACTTTCTTTTCCTCCACTACTCCTCCAGCATTTTCATCCACTCGATGCACAGGGCTCAGTTTCCGGCATAATCCTCATCATCTGCAAAAAGTACAAAGAATTTAAGAATGCCACAGACAGAAGGTCAATATATGATGATAGGTATGTATAACATAACAGTGAAATAGAATAACTAGCACATGTTGTCTAGCCTTGACATGGAATACCATTTCAGATTCTGCCTATTCATTTACTGTTGTGTCACACTCAATACTTTACACAGTGGAAGAGTACCGAATACAAATCGGAGGACATGAGAATCAAACCTACAACTGTCAACTATGTACACACTATAACCCTGATACCTACCTGCTTAGCTAACCCATCTTAACTGT
Source organism: Protopterus annectens (assembly GCF_019279795.1). NCBI lineage: Eukaryota > Metazoa > Chordata > Ceratodontiformes > Protopteridae > Protopterus > Protopterus annectens. The sequence goes on from NC_056737.1 coordinate 1,710,010,361, forward strand.
GATTACATGGAGTAACTGCAGTTAAACAACTCAAAGGTATGACTGTGCAGGGAAGAAGTGAAAACATGGATCAGGGCTTCCACATTACAAGATGGATAAACTACAGTCCAGTTTGCACTATGTGCTGCATACTTATAAACCAAAACAAGCAAGCATGAGTGCATGTCAGCACAGTGGTCACAGAAATAATATACAACAGTAACATTTCATAGCTCATAGTCTCAGACGTTACAATAGAACACATGGCTGCACTTAAACAAATACACAGGACTTCATGTTCATCACTGGTATGTCATACATCAAAATGTAGGTTAGGTAGGAGGGTAGGCATTGGCTATCTTGAATGCATTGTTATGCACCATATCACACCTTCCAAATATCCTGGATATTCGGGGATGTCTCTGATTATGAAGCAAAGTGTAGCTCTGTCCATTTCACTCCCTCCTAATGACACTAGAACGGTGGTGAGTTGCACTTAATAAATAACAACAATAAGTAGAGGTATATTCTACATTAACTATGGCAAATGTATATTATTTTGCATTCCTGTATTCTGTCACTGTCACACAATAGTACTGACACAAAAAATGTGTCCCTGATTGTTACTGGGTATTTCTGAATTATTCTCCAATTATGTTGAGATGTATCCCTGACTGCTTGAGAGCTATGTTCCAAATGTACAGGTGAAGTATACCTCTATGGTCAAAGCCTTACACATACAGCTATACTGACATAGCTATGCTGTTTCCAGAAAATTTCCACGTAAATGCTACAGGTATACACATACACAAACTAACTGTATATATATATATATGAACAAGCAGGTATCTCCACAATCAGTTTCAAAATGGTAACATAGACATATCAAAATACAATGCAAGCTATCCCATATGTGGATTTGGACCCACATGTATTCATGATAGATGTACATTGGCCTCTTGTTTAACAGGCTGAACTAACGGACTGCACAATGCCTTCCCCCATAACAAACTACTGTTGGATGTGTCCATATTCCTGCAAATAATTGAGGAATATTCACCCATCTGACACCTAAGCAGTATAGGCCTTCATGCCCACACACTATCAAGATGTGTAACAGCCAGACTGCATTACGTTTTATAAAGTCCAACATCTGGTAGACACTCTGAACCACAGTACTCTTACATTCATGATACTGTGTACAACACACATTCATTTAATGATGCTGTGCATTTTCTAAAGCAGGGAGAATAATGTAGGTCTATATGATTCAGCACACACACACACATACAGAAGTATACTGTGCAATGGTCTTGTAGTATTATGAATAATGGTGAAATGCATAGTCATTTGTAGCCTAGGTGCTATAGGCATCAGTGAAACATTGCCATGCTGGATGTATAAAAAGATGTGCTGTATAAGCTGCTAAACAAGCAGAGGTCTTATGTTCAATAGTATGTACATGACAAACACAATTAATGGAAATAAAACACCATGTGAACTGAACCCACATATAAGGGAGGAGCAGTCACCTTGCATTATTGCTTAACCATATTATCTAAGTGACAGAACAGCTAAGCAATGACTCTAATAGCAATATTTAGGCTGTATAGGTCACTGCATGTGTGATGTCCATAGTAATATACAGTTAAAGTAAGTATTATGACACTTTCTGTAGACATCCACAGGCTATCTACACACCTCTGTGACTCTCTGGCAAAGATACTCTTCATCACTTTGATGCAGGTCATTGCAGCAGGGGTGAACCTGCACTCCAGTCCAGTAGATCCCAGTCCATCATCAGTGCTCCCTCACAATCCGGTTCCATATATCGATCATCATGAAGTTCTTGGGCCATGCTCGCATATGATGCTCAACTCCAGCATAGATAGTGAGCATCTGGATGGTCTCCTCCTCATTCCAGTTTGACACCTAGACATGATGAAGCCTCCTTGCAGTAGCCATCTCTTTGATGCAGGTCATGAAAAAAAGTTTTCAGAAAATTTCTCAGTGAGGTCCCAATCAGTTTGCAGGTAGCAATGGTATTAGCAATGCATTTATCAAAATCACATTTTAAAAGTTGTGTTTATCGGACGGTATCAGATCATTGGAGGGTAATGGGCATGTGCTACTGATGGTCCCATTTAATGATACCTATTGGGCAGTTGCGCGGAGCATCTTACTGTTACTTCCAGCTGTTACTGTGCAAATTTCTAGAACTTACGCAGAAGTGCACAAATGGATTCCAAAAACCTTGAATGATATTATTTATGTAATGTGTAAATGGTACTTAACAACTGTGCTCACATAGCTGGTCTTACTTTAAGGTATACCTGCCTTACAGCTAGCTTCAATGTAGCACCTGCTGGCATTGCTGTGGTAGGATATATTGCTCTTATTACAGACCTATGTTATTATTACTCCTTATAAATCTATTTATACACGTTGACAGTCACTTACTTGGTAAAATGTCAGTGACATACTGCAGGGGTGTAGGATTAACCACTATGCATACAGGTGGGTACATCTGCATCAATAACAAGCACCAATTCCACATATGGATTTCTACAGATAAATGGAAAGTGCCCCAGTGAACAGTACACACAGATGGACAATACATCTGCATTTATGGCTGGTGACCCTGTACATTCTGTGGTATACTTATAGAAACTGACATGTTCCAAGTGGATCCATACGTTGCATGTTCACCAATTACATTATAGATATTCATTGATGCTTAATAATACGTGCTCTAGACATAGTGCCAGAATGAAAATATATTTGTGTTCATGTATGGTTACCTTTTACAGTCTGTGGTGTGCCTGTAGATAATGAGGCTTTCCAAGGGTTTCTGTAACTTATACAATCACTACTGTACAGATATTTCTATATGAGCAAAATAGTAGAGGCTGGTAGTACATTTCATCCTATGCAGATGAAATGGGGATGGAAATGCCTATTTACTGTTTATTGTGTTGATATGTAGTTATTAGTGCATAATAGTTTATGTTACTAAGACTGCTTGTTTTCTACAGGTTTTCTTTATAACATCATGTTGCATACCATATATTGACAGCAACTTTCATTACTATAGTGTGTCTCACTGACTTCAGTTGTGTACAACAGTCATCCAACATTATCAGTTTACACTTAGCCATTATGTTATGACGTGCATGTTAATGTGTGAAGCCCATTCATATCATACTGAACATGTGGCAAAATGGTTGCATGCTTTCATTGTTGTGGTTGTGGTGTTTACTTTTATGGGTTCAAATCCTATATATGATCTCTACAGATATCACAAGTAATGATGTTGCTCCATGTGCTATGTATTCAGAAGTTGTTTTCATATCACTTTTGTTCTTTTATATGTAAAGGTACTGTACATGACAAGGACTATTTTATATAGTTTTGCATTGCACATGAATGGAGAGCAGGTCAACTGTCATATGCTTGGTACATCATCATCTCCATATGTGGGCCTTCATATAAATTATACCATGTGCATATCATGTCTTCCAGATGACAGATCCAAGTAGAGTTGACAATTTTTCTCCTCAAGAAAATGACATCATCATTGATGTTCTGCACCAGAATGCACACAGCCCCCTTAGACAAGCAGGAAATATTGTGTGGAGGAATGAAGTGTGGACAGACCTGACCAACATGAAAAATGCTGTGGGAGGTCACAGCAGATCCCAGAAGGCCTGTCAATGTTGGTATGACATGATCCTTTGTGCCTGTATGAGAGGTTGAGGAATGTCACAGGTGGTGGCTCACCATTCACTCCTCTAGATGAGAGAACAGTGTCCCTGGCATCCCTGCATAACAACAGGTGCAATAACATATACCCAGTGGAGATATAGAAGTAGGTGTTCTAGGATGTACATGTATGTTGAACTTTTCAGAGCATTGTTACATATACACTACCTCATTATGTATCATTGTTTCAAGCATATTCATGTATTTTTATTTTTGTGTTCCAGCAGCAGAACTGCTGTGTGAATGTCGGAGCACACATGCTGATGATAACTAATGTAAGTTTAATGGCATGTTATCGAATAAATGCAGTACCTACATAATACTTCCAACAGCATGTGTAAGGTTGTCTTTATTTGCACAGGTCCATCCACATTTGCACAGCAGCAACATATCAGGTTAGTGTCTTCATATACTAACTGTGACCAATAGCTGTTATTGCCTCTGTCACCTGTCATGACAGTGGTGTATACTGACATGTTGATGTATCCCTGCCATTGTTACCTACAGATACATCATCACAAGAAATGGGCCATGCATCTGCAAACAGATCAGCATGTTTAGTGGCTGCAACACTGTGTAGTATACCTGTAATGTATGGTATTCATGTTGCTGTTTTCCATGCGCAGGTTCATCTGGACAACACGTGCACCATATATCACGTGAATGTCTCCATATCCTGTTATTGTAGTCTATTTGTCATCATCATACCTCTCAACCTGGAAACATTAAAAATTTGGACAAGGCCCATGAAAAATAGGTACAAATCTGTACACTGATTAACATCTAATTTGCATACATAATTACATAACCCCACCCACTCCAATGGAATTGTGGGATACCAACTTTCAAATGCAAACTGAAGAACAGACAACCAAAATATGGCACCAGTGTCCCCCTGAAGCCATTCCAATGTCCCATTACTTGTCTGTTTTGCCCCATTTACCATAAACACTAATGTGTGCATACTGCTTTACTTCTACAATGATTATTTGGATTTTATTTTTACATTTTACAGCACACCAATACACAAACACTAATAGACATCTGGTAAACAAAGCAATACTGTCTCACAATGAAAATAGACTTGGCATTAAAACTTGTCTGCCCTTGAAACTCACGTTCATTGAAACAGCAATGAAACCCACACCACATCCAAAGAAAATGCATCTGGCCAATGGTGGATAAAGATTACCTTTGGGCTGTTTTCAAATCATTGTCCCCTTACACACAAAACAAGAAACATACATGTGTTCTTTTCTTTGATACACCTTCCTGACTTTATTAAATTATATTCCTTGTATAATACAACACACTTATTAGACAGAGCTCATTTTAAATTTACTGTTTGAACATTTTTCAAGTAGGCTGTACTGTAGGCATTGAAACAAAATGCATGAACCAATAATGACAAAACTGCCCAATTCAGAACATTTCTATAATAAAAATCTACTTCCACATCCACACTATAAATAGAACGAAAGTAGTGCAAGCCATAGGCATCTTGCACAGCTTCTCACACTTATTTTCAATTTCATTTTTTTTGGGGGGGGGCAAAAGGTCAAAAACCAGGGACATGTTTTAAACATTGCTTGTATAATTTTGTAAAGTTGCTAGAATAAAATGTTGTGTTACCACCATACATTTCACTAGCAAGTCTTGAGCCCTGGACCCTATGCACTACAGTCAGAGCACAATACTACTATGCCAAATCATCAGATTTCTGAAAGATAGGAAGACTGCAACTTAATGGCTATCATTTAGTGAATTCATTTCTCAACACAGCTCTCAAACTCTTAGCACAAAAAAACAGGGCAAAGCTCACAAGTGGTGGTGGCTAGGGACTTTAGGCTCTTTTTAGCCTGTACCCAATATAGTATATGAATACACAACTAGGAAGGTGATAAACAAACAGATTCATATGGTTTGGAAAATGGTTTGTACCAAGTATTAAGTGACTTGTACTGAACTAAACAAGGAAATGGTATTGATTTTGTGTTTTGTGTTTTCTAGTTGAATATGTCTAAAACAGAAAAATGAAAACAAAGTAAGATAAGGATTAGTTTTCAGCTCCTTTGTTTTGTATGTAATAATAATAATAATAATGGTTATTATTATTATAGCAATAATAATAATAATTTCAACAAACAATACATAATCTGATTTTTATGCCTACTTATATCAACAGATGTTACTTGGGATTTCTCTCTACATTTTTAATCTGAGCTACCAAGAGAGACTGATATACCTCTCTAATACAGAGTAACTCTTTACAGTGTAGATCCACTCTTCGCTTGAAGGTATTATTTTTCTTCTCAGAGACACATAAGATCAAATATGGCAGTCACAGAGCTGGCCAAAATCTGGTTTGGTTTAGCATAGTTAATTGCATTCAGCATGTTAAATTTTGTTGAAGATAATAACTGTGTTGTGGAAATTACTGCTTTATCTGTGAGGTACAGAGAGTTAGGAGTTTGTTATAGATTTATGAGATGGCATGTGTCCTCCCATGCATGGGGCTCTGAGGGGGCAACATTGTCCTAACTAAGAAAACAAATCCATCTAAGTAATATACCAAGAAAATGATTTATAAGAAAATGTGCTTAAGAAATTCACTTTTACTGGGCTGTTATACTATCATTATGTATAGCTGTTTCTCTTTGTGTAGAGGGATACTCTGAGTAAAGCTCAGATGACTCAAGTCTGAACCTACTAGGTCAGACACCTGTTAAAGGTAACATAGGAGTGAAGACGAATGTAACTAAACCATCTCACCCATCTTGAGAAGGAGGGGAATGGTATGTGCCTGGGTACATCTCTTCAGTACATGTGAAGGTGCTGTCTAGAAGGGGGCACAGGGCCATTGTTATATACACTCTGAGGCACATACATATAGCACAGTGGTCCACTGAATACTAAACTTTTGGATATGTCTGGCATGTGAAAGGGATGTTAGGGCTTAACTACAAAACGCTGTTCCCTAGTGTTTGAATGACAGCTCACACTACCACTGTATGCATCTCTTACCCCAGGGGAAAGAATGGGTTCTAGGACGCTTGTTTCATAAGACTTAGTGGGTCTATAGATCAATCTTACATCAAGAATAAACAATAAGAAATAGCATAAGCAATGTAAGTGATGAGTAGTGTGATGTAAATAAAAACATTGACTTGCACCCAATTCAAAAAGTGACATAAGAAATACCAGGACTATATGTGGGAAACAAGTTGGTCTACTAGCCATTGATGATCCTTTTTTTGGTGCATCATTTACTGAAAGTTTAATTTTGGAAAAAATGAGCCAAAAAATATAAAAATAGAAAAAAAAATCTTTCTTGCAGGGGCCAAGTCCTTCTGCACCCCAGATATCAGAGGCACACTCATCCATACCATCTCAAAATGATATGTACACCAACTCCATGGTCACAATGTAAAATCTTAACAAACACACAGACACACAGACACACACACACACACACACACACACACACACACACACACACACACACACACACACACACACACACACACAATCAAACTGTCAGTGATAAAAAATAAAATCCGAACTCTGAAGAAGCCATGACATAATTGTTGGTGAAAGCGTTAAGTTGGTTTGCAATATTTGCGATTAAAAGTTTGGATTTTATTTTTTATTTTTTGTTACTAGTTTAGCCCTTTTTGTTTTTTTTTTGTTTCAAACCATCAGTGATGACTTGTAGGATAACCATGGAGAACACCATCATTTTTTGAAATGTACAAGGTGAAAATGGAAATGAATGGAGCACAGCAACTTTTGTATTATGTGTACAGGCCTCACATTAGCAGCAGTTCAGTACAGGCTCCTGTAATAGCTCTATGAGTGGTATAGGGTGAGCAGAGTATTCTGGCTATCATATGTGATATGTCCGATGAGCCTGATACCAAGTGGGCAGATTGTAATGTCTACTCTGTTGGAGATCAAAATTGTACAAGTCCTCTATATGTTAGCCAAAGTCACATTCCAGTTGCTTCACACACACACACACACACACACACACACACACACACACACACACACACACACACACACACACCATTCTGTCCTTTCCTTACCTCTAAATAATCCAGACACAGCGAGCGTCTTCTTGTAAATAAAATTCAATAACTGAAGTGAGCGGAGCGTCTTCCAGTGAAATCCTTTCCATCTCTATAACTCGAGCGGAGCATCTTATAACTAAATCCAGCAAAATCCTTTCCAGCTCTGGTGACTTGCCGCTCGCAAAAGCATTTGAACCAGAGCCAGAAATAGCTCAATTCTGACAGGCTGGTGGAGCTGATGTCATTGCGCATGCAATGACATCAGCTCACGAAGTGTGAAAATTAAAAAAATAAAAAACAAAGTGCGAATAAATCAGAAATGAAGGGGTGCCACTTGGGAATAGTGGCACCCCATTATTTGAACCCCAAAACTCGGTAAAAATTGAGTAATTTGGGACAGTTGAGAGGTATGGTCATCATGCATCTCCACCTGCATTCATGACTGTGTTACATACTCACTTGTGCTTTGTTTGTTTTCTTCTACTACAGGATCTGCAATACAACAGATAAGAAACTCACCACACAGGGAGGATATAACTGGTATGACATTTCCTCTATTTCATACATGTCAGTCTTGATACTCCTGTCAGTGCCTTCCATTAATAATGTGTCCTTTTATACCTACATAGGAGAACTGCCATCTACATGTGTATATATTACCTCCTGTGTGCTGTAACCCTGTTGGAATGGTACATGATAGTAAGTATGTGCTTACTAATACTGTCTGGATGCCTTTGTTTCCCTATGACAGTTGCATTTCTGCCATTACCTCTGATGGTGGATTTCCATGAGGACATGTCAGGTGTGTTTTATTTTATTATGCACATATGTCCTATATGTTGGATATGTAATGTGGATGTCACCTTCTTGTAATAATAGGTTCCATGAGCCACACTCGGACATGACCTCCTGGTAAGTCCTTAGCCTCACTAACAGTGTAGTCATATAGTTGTCTTATATGTCAGTGTATCTGACCTGTGTCCTCTGTCTTTTCTTGTAGCATGTCCACTGCCTGCCTGCTGAGGTGGGATGTGATGTGCCTCACTGTGCTAGCAGGGCCTGTGGGAAACAGGGCACAGATTTGGTGATACAGTCTGGCCCAGATGGTGACATCCATGTGGATCAGGTGGTAACCTCATATGTGGAGAAAACATGTCCTGCCATTCTGATGATGTGGGGGCATCAGATGTTGGACAGGGTGATGCCTGTGCACCACTGTCCTAAGTTTAATCTGCTGGTGATTTTGACCCTTCCCCATGACAGAGAAAGATACTGCCCAATGCAGTACTCATGGGCGTATAGCTGGTGTACATGGGTGTGTGCCAGAGGGTGTCCATTTACACCTACAGGTGAATGAACATTCCCAGTGAAGTCATGGATCTGACATTTGTGCACTTGCCCATGCCATTGATTATGATGCACACCATTTGTTTGTGTTGCTTCAAGGTCAGGAATGCAGACATGGAAAGGTCATGGTTGCTTTGGCTCACAGCATGACACTATGCTATCTGTGGCATGTTCCATTGAAAGCCTGGTTACAGCAGTGCTACAGCAGTGCCATAGTACTAAATGGGTGTTATGTGCCTTGATTGTGCTTAGCTGATTATCATATGGGACAGGCAGGCCCCCCTCTCATTAGACCTACACTTGCCCATCAGACATCTATGTCTGTGCTGCAGTCTGTATGCACATCTGCTATTGTCCAGTCTACTGTGAGCCTAGCAGTGAGGACAAGACAGTCAACCTGCAGTCATGTTCCTTGTCACAATGTGTCTCCACATGTTGGTGTCACAACATCAAGCTCCTCAGTAAAGCAAGGTGGCTGAGTGTTTCTAGATGTGGCAGGGGCAGCCAAGACTTCTGTGTGAGCCATCAGCATGGGTGCCTTGGACTGCATTAGAGTAATACTTGCAGTTTATCCAATGTGTGCCCTGTAGTGTCATTCTGACCCCATGGTGATAATGAATGCTGTACATATGACTGACAATTTCATCGGTATGTGGTGGTTGTGAAGTCTGACACCATGTGATTCTATTATTTTTTACTGACCTAGGGCACTACATTCCCTTGTTGATAATTATTCCCTGTTTTGCAATGACATATATTAATAGTGACGTTGACAACAGTAATGCAATATGTGGTGAGTTGCTTTCATGTTTGCATGATTTGATAGTGGACAGATAAGATGGGGTTTGCATTATACTTTTTCTTGAAGTCTGCCATTCACAAATGCATCACTATGACTCTGTATGCATACCTGTGTCACTTGTGGCCTTATTTTATGGTTCCTCTCATTATTGTTTTGTATATTGTTCATATTGTTATATGGTACAATTATGTTATATATGATGCTCAATGTGTACATCTAGTGTGTCGTTTCTATTAGATGTGATCTGTGCTCCTGTTGTGGGGCAACACATGAACATTCATGTTTATTCTGTATACTTCTGTATGTGTGGCTTGTCATGACTCTAAGGTGTGTGTCAGACACTGCTGTGTTGCCTGATCGTGGAGTTGTGGTCACATTCTCTGTTGCCCGCACTTGTTTCTTCTCCTGATGTGTCCTCCTGATCCTCCTCTGACAGCTGTGACATGTCATCTTCAGACATCTGGGGTTCTTGAGGTAGATCACCCACACCTGTGGCAGACAAACCACCATGTGTGGTTAACATGTTATGTAGCGTGGCACACACAGTAATCATCTGTGCCACCTTTTCAGGTGAGTATTGCAGTGCATCCCTGGATGTGTCCTGAGATCTGAATCTGGCTTTTAGCATGCCAAACATATGCTCAGTTGTGTTTCTTGTTGCGGCATTATGCCTCCTCAGCAGGGTTGGATGGTGCTCTGTATGATGTCATTAGCCATGACTTAGAGGATATCTACAGTTACCTGTTGGTGGGGGGAGATAACACATATGTTGTCATCATGCATAGTGTTCATTGAGGTATATTCTGCTACATACTAGCTGTGTTCCTGCTAAGTAGTAGTCCCTCAGGTATTTTGCCATGTTGAAAAGCAGCTCTCAGACCACTTTCCCTCCACATGGCAGCATTGTGGACACTGCCAGGTGTGTCGCCGTGATATTCTTTATGGTGCAATCTGCTGAGCACACCAGCTGACAGTTCAGTGACGTCCACCCCTTTCTGTTTAGGTAACTTGTTGCTTCAGGTTCCATGAGGATTTTTATAAGGACACAGGTGCAGTCTGTTGCATCAAGGACAAGAGGGAAGTTGGCAATGTTGTAGAACTGGTATATGACATTTCACTGGTCCATGACTGTAGATGGGAAGTGGATATATTAATCTACCTTGGTGCACTCTGCTGCCAGGGATTGTGAGACAATGCAACTGGCAGCTGTCTTAGACACTCCAGTATATCTAGGCTCAGACAGACTTTGGTTTTGACAGGTATGTGGTTGCCTCGCAATGTAGCACAGATATGTGGGTTGCACATGTTACACAAAGCCTGCACCAGCTGTCTGTTGAAGTGGTACCTTTGATTATTTCCTGCTCTGTTGGCTTAGTTATAGTCTGGCTCAGTGTCTATCTAGTTGCCTTCTGGGATATATTGCTGTATCTTCCTTTATGTCTTGCAATACCGCAGTCTGTTGCATTTCATTCACTGGTGGTAACATTCTGTTTTTATTTTTCAATAATGATAAGGACTCCAGAGACTTCTGTTAGAGATAGCATCATTTCATTCAGTCACACTATGGCATTCACCAAGGGTTTTGGAAAAATAGCAGGTGAAGCACTTTTTCACATTTAAGTTGTGTTAGGACAACATGGTGTGTTTTGGAATCTGATGGGGGTGCAAGGAGTCTGTAATTACCCTATGCTGAATAGATAATTACTCAGACTGATTCCTGCATGCCTTCTGAATTCGTGTCCTCAGCTAGTGTGCTGTCTTCCTTCAGCATGCTATGCTGTCTGCACCCTTGGTTTGGAATCCCGCCCTTTGAGATCTAATTTTCCCTATGGAATTTGAACTAATGACATATACCTGGCATGTATAAGACATATGGAGTTCAAATAACACAGGAAAAATTAGATGTCAAAAAGGAAATTAAAATGAGTTAAAGAACATGTTAGCAGACTGTTTAGGGTATTCATTTGCAGTCATATTAAGGTTCTGATATTTTCTGTTTTTTTTTTCTTGTGTCCTTTTTACATTTCTCAGTGCTCATAGGTTCATAGGATGTTACTAGGCTAATGACCCTAGGGCCTTTTCAAGCCTAGCCATGTTATACTTGTGTTCCCTATTTGTCCATTGTTAAATATTTCCCTAATTTACCATTGTTAGATGGTTCAATTGTTTGCAGAGTGAATCTATGAGCAACACTGGCTGCCCCTCTCCATGAGGGACATAAGTGTCACCCCAGGGGTGAATTTACAGTGTCCCATTCAGTTATCCAGCTTTTACTTAAATAGAGTCTTTGAGGAACTCTGCTTAACTTGAATTGGGCATTTCTAGAGTAGCAGCAGTCTCCGGGAGACATATCTGTGTCTCCAGCATGTTTTCTTTAAGTCACATGCCAGGTTGAGAAATCTGGAGTGAGTGACTCTTGTCCCATTTGATTTTCAGATGTGCAGCATTTCCATTAGGGCAGGGTCAGAGACTGCTCTGTAGGCCAGGCACAGGTCACCTCTCAGAAGCCTGTAGAGCACAGAGTATAGCAAAAGGGCTTTCAGTCTTTCCATGTAGGTCATGTTTTCTCTTGGTCAGGAGCCTCTGTGGTCTCTCCAGTTGCTGCAGGTGTCTGGTGAGGTACATGCAAAAGGGAGAATTGCACTCTATTAGTGGTCTGATGAGGGTAAAGTATAGAGGAGTTATAACATCCTCAGTCTTGGATGCGATGCCCTTACTTATGAGGTGTGCAACATAAAAGGCTTTCCCTACTACTGTGGACACATGGTGATCGAAGTTTAGATTGCTATCAACTTGTGTTCCCAAGTTACACACCACTGGGTTTGAGCATAGGGAGGTGCTGCCTATATTGTAATTTGCAGGAGTTACTTTTTTGTCAAAGGGGACAATGATGCACTTTTTTGAATTTAGTTTTAGACCGTGGCTTTGGCACCAATCATTTGTCTGTGTTAACCCCTCCTGTATATGCTAATATGTTTATGGGACTCAGTGATTGTGTGATGATGTGAGGTACTGCCAGCTATGCCAGGAGAAGTAGGGCAGTGGATGTGTAACATATGCCAGCATAGCTAGCTGGAGTTTTGTAAAGAATTATATGTCATTTGTATATCAAACGGATTTGTACAGGTGCTTGGGTTGAACATGTATTTGTAGAGCTGCTTCTGTTAAAAATGTACCAACAGTGAGTCCTGCTGCACAGAAAAGAAATACACATGTATGCCACAATGTATTGTAACTGTTGAAATGAATATATTGTAACAGAGGACACTGGAAGAGAACAGGTTAATCTTAGTCCAGCTAACTTTGAAAAATAGTCTGAAATTAAATTACCTGGTTTAGGTCATAAAGATTGTATCTTGCAGTTCTGATTGTAGCCAGAGACAAAATGTCTGTGAAATCCAGGACACGAAATCCTACTATATTGTCCTTAGGGGTGAACTAATTGCTACCCTGGAAGGGTGGAAGTTTTGAAATGGTTTTATAGCTTCCAGATGCAGGGACATCACATATTGGTGAGCAGTGGTGTGGATATTAATTGAACTTCTGTAACCTGTAGACAGTTGTCACTGAAGGTGTGTATACTCTCAGTAGCCACAAGTTAAACATACAAAGTTTCATTTTCACAATTGTGTTATTTATTTTTGTTAGTTTAGTTTAGTCAGGGAAATCAGGTAAAGATGTCAGTGGAGGATTATGGCAAGCCAACAAAGAATCAATTGGCCAAGGTGTGCAAAGCCAGAAGACTGGTGCATGCCAACCTGACTAAACAGGAAATTATTTCAGCCTTAGTTGCAGCTCAGTCCAGCAACCGGGAAGACAACCAGTCTGGTGATAGGGATCTGTAGCTTTCAGAAACAGTACAGTTCACCTTTTCCTCCGAGGACTTAAAAATACATCTGGAGTTAAAGAGACTTGAAGTGGAAGCCAACCATTTGGAAGTATAATCATCAGAGAGACTGCAGCATTTGGAGGCTGAAGAAAAGGAGAAACAAATGAAATTAGAATCAGCAGAGAGACTGTGGTATTTGGAGGCCAAAGAAAATGAGAAGCAGTGTCAACATGAGAGGCAGATGCTGACTCTTTGTCAGGGTCATGGAGGTGATGGGGAAGGGAATAACTGAACCCCAGAAGCAATAAAGGTCAGTAAATTTCTTCTACAATTTACAGAAGGTGATAATTTTGATAGTTTTATTCATATGTTTGAAAGAGTATGTAAACAGTATAATGTTGAGTAAGAGCACTGGGTATGGTTCGTGACCCCCTTACTTCATGGTAAAGTTGTAACTGCTGTTTCTAAATTGTTGGATTTACTTCATGGTAAAGTTGTAACTGCTGTTTCTAAATTATCTGACACTGATTGTTTAAACTATGATAAAGTAAAACAATGTTTTTTGGAATGTTTTAAGTTAACACCTGAAGCTTACAGAAAAAAGTTTTGTGAGCACAGATGCAAGGTAGATGAAAGTGTATGTGATTATATTGCTGAGTTAAGCACTTATTTTCATAGATGGATGAGTCCAATCACCACTTCTGAAAGGCTGGCAGACATTTTGGTGAAGGAACAAGCTCTTAGCACTTTGCCTGAGGACATGAGAATCTGGTTGGCAGACAGAGAGTGCAACTCTGCAGATGAGCTGTGGGAAGAAAGGGGATCTCTACTTAGCAAGCAGGGCATCACTGCACAAGAAGGGGATACCCAATGCTGCACATAGATATAAGAGAACCCATGGTGGGCAGCCTAAATCACCTGAACAGAGTCCACCAGTAACAGGGGAAGCCACTTGTTCAGGTTCATGGCCAGGATCAAGGTATGGATGTTTTAAATGTAACCAGAGGGACCATGTAGCATACAAATGTCCATGGAAGCAAGGTGGGGAACAAATGGTGGGGGAGCTAGGAAGTGGGAATAACAGTATGCCAGTGGTAAGTTGTTTGGAGGCAACAGGGGTACCAGATTATCACCAGAGTTTATATTCTATCTTAGTGGATGGAAAACAGGCCACTGCTAAGAGAGACACAGCTTCTGACATAACCAATGTGAAGCCTGCAGTGGTTAAAGAGAAACAGCACTTGTTTGGGCAGTCCACTCTAGTCAGAGCTTTAGGGTGGACACCATTTCAAATGCCTTTGGTCAGGGATCACCTTGATTGGGAGGGTGGAAAAGAAAGCAAGCAAGTAGGTGTGTTTCAAGATATCTCTGGAGATGTCCTGATAGGATTTTGATAATGCAGTCCCTTGTGTGCATGCAGTTACATGCAGTCAGGCTTGGAGACAGACATGTGAAGCTAGTAGCCTGGGGGAGACCCATGCAGACCCCACTTCTGAAGCTAGGGCTGGTGAGGTGGCTATTTCAGGGAGGGAGCTACCCTGTAGCAGTAAGCCTGAAGGTGAGCCACAGCTGCTGGTAGGTACTGATGTTCCCTTGGACAGAATGACTGCAAGGGCAGAGGTGAGTGGTAGCACCCAGGCTGACAGTGAGGCACTGATGTCAGAAAATACCAAACTTCCTGTGGAAGGGGAGCTGGGAAGGGTCACAAAGATAGAGTTGAGACAGGTTTAGCTCTTGGACCCTAAACTAAGGGGCTTGAGGGAGGTAGCTAGGAATGCACATGATTATCAAGGAAAGGGGGAGTATGTATGCAGGAACAAAGGCTTACTGTACAGGAAGTGTACCCCTGAAGGAGGGCTAGAGGGTGAGATTATACAGAGGTTGGTGTTGCCCTGAGTCTACCATCTGGCACTTCTAGCCATACCCCATGATATTCTTTTTGCAGGTCATATGGGCATAAAGCATACCAAGAGACATATTATTCAGAACTGTTATTGGCCTGGGATTGCAAGGGATGTAACAGGGTACTGCAGGACCTGTGAGTAGTGCCAAAAAGTAGGCAAGGCAGGAGACAAGTTCAAAGCTCCGTTGATACCTTAGTCATTTCAGAGGGTAGCTATGGCTATTGTGGGGTCTCTTGAGTACCCCAAGTTCTGCAGGGAAGAATTATATCCTGGTAGTGGTACATTATGCTACTTGATACCCTGAGGCAGTGGCTCTGTCCTCCATCGAGGCATATAAGGTGGCACAATACTTTGTTAGAGATTTTCAGCAGGGTAGGTTTCCTGAGAGAAATACTGACTGACAGAGTTGCCAATTTCATGTCAAACCTGCTGGCTTGTCTGTGGAGCCCTGTAGGGTGAAGCACCTAAAGACCACCCCCTACCATCCCCAGACTAATGGCCTTGTGGAGAGGTTAAACTCTACACTAAAGACCATACTATGGGATTTGGAGACCAGTTTACAACAGAGTGGGAAAATATTTGTCCCATCTGCTGTTTGCTTACAGAGAAGTACCCCAAGAATCCACAGGATTTTCGCCCTTTGAGTTGCTATATGGACATAGGTTGAGGGGACCTTTACATTTGATTCATCATGAGTGGAAGGGTGACTGTGAATCCCACAAGGAGTCTATTGTTGTCCAACAGGATTAGGAACTATTCCATATGAAAAATGTTTGGTCTGTCAATTTATAGTGAAAACTTTTGAGAAAATAAATGACAAGAAGTTTGAAACTCAAGGACATTTCTCTTGTACAAGTAGGGGAATTATCTATGCTATAGGATGTTCCTGTAAAAACATCTATATAGGTGAAAGTAAAAGAAGTTTAAGTGAAAGAATAAAAGAGCACACCAGGGACATCAAGAAAAATAAAGTTATAAGTCCTGTAGCGGAACATTTTAACAAAGTACATTTAGGAGATATTAGTAATTTAAAAGTAACAGTTTTAGAGCAGGTTTTACAATATTTTGCCAGTGAGAAAATGTTAAAATACTTGCTTAGGAAAAAATAATCGATTTTTATTATCAAATATAATACATTACAATCTAATGGCTTAAACAAGGAATGCAGCTGGCAAAGTTTTATTTAAGAAAGTTTTAGCTTTAAGAAAAAACTTTTTTCATCAATTTAAAATTAATTGGATGTTGTAATTGAATAACTGAATACTATTGTGTATATAAAAGGAGGATTTGACAAAAAGGTTTTTTACTTTGTAAAGGCTGATTTCGGCCGAGGCGCTAAGAGATTCTATGGTGATATTTGTTGTTTATCGTGGAATAAATAACGTTTCGTGAACATATGAACAAGATATCATTGTTTTTTTGCCATTGTGGTTCCAGGATAATTTCGACATTGTGGTTTTACAAAAAAGAAATACACCTGTATTGTAACTGTTGAAATGAATATATTGTAACAGAGGATACTGGAAGAGAAGAGGATAATCTCAGTCCAGCTAACATTGAAAAATAGCCTGAAATTAAATTACCTGGTTTAGGCCATAAAGGGCAGCCATGGTGGTGTAGAAGTTAGTGCTGTTGACTCACAGCAAGAGGTGCTCTAGTTTGATTCTCCTCTGGAGTGCCTTCTGTGTGGAGTCCGCATGTTCTCCCTGTGGTTGTGTCGGTTTTCTCTGGGTGCTCCAGTTTCCTCCCACATTCCAAAGACTTTCAGTAGGTGGATCTGACACTCTAAATTGGCTGTAGGTGCAAGTGTGTGTGTGTGTGTGTGTGTGTGTGTGTGTGTGTGTGTGTGCGCGAGTGAGTGGTACTGATGAACTACCGCTGCAGGGCTAGCCACCAGGTGGTGTGATCTTTAGCTGGAGGTGATTGTCACTGTTGAAGTGACACCCTGACCCCATGTGAAAAATGGTAAAAAGGGGTTGAGGATGGATGTTTAGGCCATAAAGATTGTATCTTACAGTTCTGATTGCAGCCAGAGACAAAACATCTGTGAAAACCAGGACTAGGAATCCCACTGCATTGTCCTTAGGGGTAAACTAATTGCTACCCTTGAAGCGTGGACATTTTGAAATGGTTTTATAGCTTCCAGATGCTATAATACATCTTACCAAAGCTCTGTGTGGGTGCATTATTTACACATATGTGCTAGATTCTTTTTCAATTGCTAGTAAATGGGGGGAGTGTGGGAGCCAGAGACAGATGACCAGATGTATGTGATGTCAATCTGTAATCCAACACTTAAATGAAGTTCTAATACTAGATAAGAAAGAGGTCTCAGAGCAGTCTGTTTTTCAAACCTGACAAAGAAGGAAGACCACTCACCCAATTCAACTTGTCTTGCTTTAGTAAGTAACCAGAGAATAGTCATTTTTTATATCAGTCAGGAAAATATAATGAGATTAGCTAAGTACTGTTTTTCTGAATCAGTGTGAATCTCTCCAACTGTATTATTTTTAATTTTTCCTGTGATTGAAACTCTGGTGTTTATTGTAAATAGATATTCACTATCTTCATATTATTTTTATTATTTATTGTTAAATATATTTAAACATTTCATTGTGGCTGGTCTTTTAGAGAATATTTTAACCTTTGACAGTACTTATATTTATTTGGTGCCACTGTGGCTGCTCCTGAAAGCCTTGCTGCATTAGTCAAACACTACCATTTGTATTAGTATTAATTTTACTCAGTATAATTGGGTACCCTTGTAAGACCCTTAAAGTAGCTGGCTGGTGGCAGTGAATCTACCCTATAGTCTGGGCTGAGGGGCAGAGCTAGTAAATTTGTGCCAGCCTTTCTCAGGTGTGTGTGTGTGTGTGTGTGTGTGTGTGTGTGTGTGTGTGTGTGTGTGTGTGTGTGTGTGTGTGTGTGAAAATCATATCTCAAAAAGTGTGTGCGCCAGTTACTTACAGCAGGGACATGCAGCACTGGTTTCACAGAGAGGTTGTTGGAGGACTTGACTGAGGACTCAACTCTACAGCTGTGTCAGTTGGGGGTCTTATTTGGGGTCTGTAGACAGAGGGAGTGGGGAAAACACAGCCACAAGACCGAGTGTGTTCCCTGTGTGCTTTTAAGGGAAATTGTGCTTGGTGCAGAGATCTGCATCTGGAAATACCGTGTGAATCAATTTTTTTCCAAGTGAATGTTCTTCACCGGTGTCAGTGGTGAGGATTAAGGCTTCTTGATTACTGGCTCAGCGGAGGGAGTCACAGATTGCTCCCAATTTGCAGTATTCTGTGAACTTGGTAAGCCACAGGCCATCTACTTTCACCTGGATATCTGAGAAATAGATTCCAAACAGTAGAGGGCCCAGCACAGACCCTTGTGCTACCCCACTGGTAACTGTTCTACTGATGGAGGTAGAATCCCCAACTTTGACAGCATGGGTTCTGTTGGTGAGCCACTTGGCTACCCATCTAGTGACACATGGGTTAATCCCCAGCTGGGAGACTTTCTCGATGATATCTGAGTGGGGGATTGTGTAGAAAGCCTTGTCTAATTCAAGATAGGTGGTATGTACTTATTTGCCTTTGTTCTGTGCTTTGGTGAAATACTTGAAGAAGTCCACCAGGTTTAGTAATCATGATCTACCCTTAATGAAACCAAACTGAGTCAGGTCGAGAGTTTGAAGATTGCCTATGTCCTTGTTGATAAGGTCCATGATGATTCTTTCCATGGCCTTGCAGATAAGGATGGTTAGGCTTATGGGGCTATAGTTCCCAGGGTCAGTTAATGGACCCCTTTTGTGTAAGGGGATTACAGTTGCTGTTCTCCACTCTATTGGAACAAAGCCAGTGCTCAAGCTATGGTTAAGGTGAGTGCCAAGTGGATTGGATGTCATGTTTTAGGTGGCTTATTAAGCAGCCTGGGATGTTATCTTGTCCCATAGAGGCTGTGATTTTGGCCTTGGAGAGCATGGATATAACCTGATCATTGGAAATACTGGGGACAAAACAGCTGTCAGGTATGCTTTGGGGTATTGGTGGTGGGGACAGGGGGGAGATGTTTGTGCCAAATCTCTCAGCTAACAGGTTGGCAAATTCCTCAGGATCAGTTTGAGTGGTACCGTCCACTATGAGTTCAGCACATAGCTGGGTATCCCCTTTTAGATTTCACATGCAGCTAAAGAATGCCTTATGACTGTCTTTAGCTAGGGAAACTAATTTACCCTCATACCTAGCTTTACAGGACTTTATCAGATATCTGATTTGCTTGTTCAAACTATGGTGCGTATTCTTTCTCTGTTGACTAAGTTCCATCTTGTTCTTAGATATCAGTTTCTTCCTTTTCTTATATAACCTGTTTATACTTGAGGTCCACCAGGGTGGCTTGTTTTTATGGGAGGACTTGGTTTTGATCCTATCAGGTACAGCAGAGTCAATACAGTTGTTTAAGTGGTTATAGAGGGTGTTTGTGTATTCCTCTGCATCAGAGTCATTGTTGGCTGTGTTAGTAGGGGGTTTGACACTTTTCAAACCATCGCTTAGTAGGCTATAGTTTGTTTTGGAGAAGTTTCTCATTTTTATTGCTCCTGTGGAGGTGTCATGTCTGATCATTACTTTGAAAGAGACAGATTTATGGTCTGACCTTACTGGGGAGGGCAGAACACAGGGGGTAGTGCAGTGACCTCCCCATATTGGTGAGTTCTAAGTTTGGTACATTTGAGCCCCTTGTAGGTGTGCAGAATAACTGTTCCTGAGTGTTTGTATTAACAAAGTCCAGGAACCTCAGGGCTATCAAGCTTGTGGTCATGTATGTCACCCATGTGATAGAAGGATAGTTGAAATCTCCCATGACCAAAGTGTTTAGCTGTATAGTGATTGACTCAAGCAAGTCCAGGTAGGGGATGTGCTTCTCATGGTTCATGGTGGGGGACCTGTAGCTTGCAATGATGTGGTAGGGTGTTTTATCAATAGTTATTTGTATCTGGAGTAACTCAAGTGAACTGTACTGTTTAACCAGTCTCAAGGTGTCTTGGATTTAATGAAGATGGATATACCTCCACCTTTGGTTCTTTTATACTCAATTGTAGCCTTGCACAACTGTGGTGCTCTCTGCGGCCCTGAACCAAGTCTCAGCGACTGCACAGAAGTAAGCATATTCCAAGGTGAGGAGAGCTTCTAGAGAGTGCAGTTTCCTGTTTAGACTCCTAGCCTTAAGCAGCATAACCCTGAGTTTGTCTTATGTTGGAAGTTTTGTTGTTTTGGTATTTCTTAAAAAAGTACTATGGTGAGGCAAGCATCTTTGCCAGTATTCAAAAGCCTAGAGGAGACAGGTGAAGACCATCTCTGGCAAAGCAGTGTGGTCTGTTGACCATGTCTTCCCAGGCTGACAGATACTGGATCCCCCCTGGACTGACACCAGAGGCTAAGCCAATTGTTGAAGTCATCCATTTTTGGTTATATTGTGGCATCATCCTGGATGAATGTAGAATGCTGCTTAGGGCTAGGGAAATACCTGCCTCGAACACATAATCTGAGAATTCACTCATGTCTCTCTTCATATAGTCCAGGGACGTACATCTCAAGTCATTCACCCCAGTATGTGTTATGACACAGTCATAATAGTAATTGTTGTTGAGTGACTTGAGTGCATGCATAATTTGATGGAACCTGGCACCCATTAGGCAGCTGACTGTGACCTTCTGTTTCTCCAGCCTGGTGAGGGGGACATCTGTGTGTCCCACTATGGAATCTCCTTTGACCAGGATATCTGGTCTGAGGTGTTCTACCTTAGGGTCTTATTCACTGAGACACTGGTATGTGTGTTATGTGTAGTGGATTTTGGTCATGCTCTAGCATGTGTGAGTTGTTTGCACTTGGGAGGGTCTCTGGTCATTTGGTAGGCTCTTAGTGAGTACCTCTGTGTATGTGGGTTTATGTGTTGTGACTTTATCTTGTGTGAGAAGAAAGGTGTGTGCACTGACAACCTGTTTGATGTCTTGTTTATTGTTACCTGAGAGGACTGATTCCAGTTGCATAGTATAGCTACATCTATTTGTTTTCTGTAGGAGCAAATGGTCGTCTGTATGCATAAGGCAATTACTACACTGCCTCAGTATTCCCATGTCAATCGGTTGGAGAAATGTTGGGAAAATGACTGTCCTTTGTAGCTGGTTAAACCGTAAGTACTGTTAGGGGTGGGCAAGTTAGATCAGCTCTAGAATTAGCATGGGGACTTATTCTATTGAGGATTAGGGATTAAAAAGTGTGGCACTGCTGCTCAATACTCACCTGAGTTGCCCACAGTGCAGCAGGGAAGCTTGGGAGGTTCCACTGACTGTTCTCTTGGGAAAAAGTTGTATCTAGGCATTTGCATCTATACGGGGCACTGCTAACTTTCATTGTACGCACAAACATGAGGCTTAAATACAAGTGAATTTTAACACTTTTAACACAAACTACCAATAGGAAAGCACCACACAGAGCCTTATTCCAGCAATCCCAACTCAGATGAGTCCTGAGCTGCAAACTTCTGCCACAGGGGTGCAGGGAGGCCCTCTTAATGCAAGATGGATAGTGCTCAAGTGATACTAAACAGACTAGATTCAGCGAGTTTGAATCTAGCCTATGCTATTTAAGACAGAAGTAGCAATGATGAAAAGTACAGAATGAGGCAGTCACAGCAGCAAAAAACAGTAAAAATGAAGCAGCATTTCAATAAAATAGAGTTCACAAAGTGCAGTACAGTTTAGGTAGGTATTAAGGTAGGTATTCCTCATTTGGTTATAGATTTTTAAGATGTGACTTTAATGAGATGTGGATAAATCCCTGAATAATTTGCATCCCATTCTGCCTTAGTGTTAAAATGTGGACAGTTTTAATGTTTGGTTAAAGTAACCAGTCACAAATAATATTATTTTTTGAACATTGCTTGATGCTGATTCCTGTTGTCTTCATAGGAGGTTACTAGGCTAATGGCCCTAGAGCCTTGTCAAGCCTAACTGTGTTATACCCATATTCCTTAATTGACCATATTAGATGGTCTATATTTGCAGTGCGAGTTGATTGCACTGACTACCCCTCTGTTCATGAGGGACATAGGTAGAACTCCTATGGTAAATTTATGGTCTCCCATCCAATTGTCCAAATTTTGCTTAAATAGGATCATTGAGGAGCTTTGCTTCACATGAATTTCGCATTTATTTCCAGAGGAGTGGCGACCTCTAGGAGACATATTTGTCTCTCCAGCATGACCCGTTGATGTCACAGACTAGGTTAAGATCCTTGGAGTAAAGGAATCTTGTCCCATTTGGCTTGCAGATGTGTAGCATTTCCATTAGACCAGGGTCAAAGACTGCTCTGTAGGTCAGGTACAAGTGTCCTCTCAGCAGCCTATAAGATGCAGAGTACAGTGACAGGGCTTTCAGTCTATCCCAGTAGGTCAAGTTTTGAAGGCCCTGTATTTTCTTGGTGAGGAACCTTTGTGGTCTTTTCAGCTGCTGCAGGTGTCTGGTGAGGTACATACAGAAGAGACCATTATACTCTGCTAGTAGTCTGATGAGGGTCCAGTACAGAGGAGTTATAACATACTTAGTCCTGGATGTGATGCCCTTACTTATGAGATGTGCAATGTAGAAGGCTTTCCTTACCACTGTGGCCACATAGTAATCGAAATTTAGGTTACTATCAACCTGTGCTCCCAAATATCGCACCACAGGGTTTGAGCTTAGGGGGATAATGTCTATAATGTAAGTTGCAAGGACATCCCCTTTACCAAAGGGGATAATAATGCACTTTTTTGTGTTCAGTCCATGGCTTTGGCACCAGTCGTGTGTTTGTGTTAGCACATTTTGTAATATGTTAACATCATTAGGGGACTCAATGATTGCACCCAGTTTGCAGTCGTCAGTGAATTTAGCAAGCCACAGGCCATCTAATTTTACCTGAATGTCTGAGAACTAGACTTCAAACAGTAGTGGGCCCAACACAGATCCCTTTGGTACACCACTGGTAACTGGTCTACTGGTAGAGGTGGAATCCCCAACTCTGACTGTATGCATTCAGTCAGTGAGCCAGTTGGCTACCTATCTAATGATGTATGGGTTAATCCCCAGCTGGGAGAGTTTCTCAATGATACCAGACTGTGGGATTGTGTTGAAAGTTGAGATCGGTGGTGTGTACTGTTTTGCCTTCGTCCAAGGCTTTGGTGGCACTTTTGAAGAAGTCCACCAGGTTTAATAAATGTGATCTACCCTTAACAAAGTCAAATTTGGTCAGGTTGAGAATTTTAAGGTCACCTATGTCTTTGTTAATAAGGTGCATGATGATTCTTTCCATAGCCTTGCAAATAAGGTTAGCTAGGCTTATGGGTCTGTAGTTCCCAGGGTTGGTTGATGGACCCCCTTTGTGCAAGGGGATTACTGTTGCTGTTTTCTACTCTGCTGGAACAAAGCCAGTGCTTAGGCTATGGTTAAAAAGAGTGCTAAGTGGTACCGCAAGGTCCTATGTTAGGATGTTTAGTAAACAGCCTGCGATGTTATCTGGTCTCATAGAGGCCGTGTTTTGGGCCTTGGAGAGCATGGTTATAATCTGCTCCTTGGAGGTACTAGGTAGAGGACTGGCAGCTGGTATGCTTTAGGGTATGACAGGTGGGGGGGGGGTGAAGTTTGCACCAAAACTGTCAGCTATCAGGTTGGCAACTTCCTTAGGTTCAGTATGAGTTGCACCATCCACTACTAGTTCAGCAGAAAGCTGGACCTTCACTTTTATATTTTAGATGTAGCTAAAGAATGTCTTATGATTGTCCTTAGCTAGGGATGCTAATTTAGCTTCATAATTAGCTTTAGAGGACTTTACAAGATATCTGATTGGCATATTCAGACTATAGAGGGGTGTTCTTCCTCTGTTGAGTCAGTTCCCTCTTATTCTTAGACATCATTTTCTTCCTCTTGTTATATAACCTATTTATACTTGAGGTCTACCAGGGTGGCTTGTTTTGTCATGAGGACTTGGTTATGATCCATTCAGGTACAGCCGAGTTTATACAGCTGTAAAAGTGTTTCTTCAAGGCACTTGTGTACACCTGTGCATAAGATGCATTAGTAGGCAGTAGTTTTATTTGGAGAAATTTTTCTTTATTTTAAATCCTGTGTGTGTGTGTGTGTGTGTGTGTGTGTGTGTGTGTGTGTGTGTGTGTGTGTGTGTATGGGGGGGAGTGGTCATGTTCTAATTATTACTTCAAATGAGACTGATTTATGATCAGACCTTACCAGGGAGGGAAACTCACAGGGAGGTAGTGCAGTGACACCCCCCATGTTGGTGAGTACTAAGTCTAGGACATCTGAGCCCTTTGTGGGTGTAAAGACTATCTGTTCCAGACCATTTGCATTGACAAAGTCCAGGAACCTCAGGGCAAGCATGTTTGTGCTTGTATATAACTCCCAGTCGATGGAAGGATAGTTGAAATTACCCATGACCAAGGTATTTGTTTGTATAGTGAACGACTGTAGTAAATCCAGGTAGGCAGCGTGTTTCTCTTGGGTCATAGTGGGGGACCTGTAGCTAACAATGATGTGGAAGGGGGTTTTACCTACAGTTAGTTGGACATGGAGTAGGTCAAGAGACTTGTACTGTTTAACCAGTCTAGAGGTATATTTATCCTTAATGAAGATGGATACACCTTCGTCTTTGGTTCTTTTATGCTCATTTTGAGATCTGAAAGTCTGCAAGGCATTGTAGCCTTGCATGGCTGTGGCCTTGAACAATGTCTCAGTGACTGCACAGTCATCAGCATCTTCCAAGGTGATGAGTGCTTCCAGAGAGTGCAGTTTCCTGTGTAGACTTCTTTCATTAAGCAGCATAACCTTGAGTTTGTCGCAAGTAGATTTTTTTACATTGGAAATTTTGTTGTGAAGTAGTCTAAAAAAGGCACTATGGGGGACAGAAGTGCCTTTTCCAGTAACCAAAAGCCAAAAGGCAACAGGTGAAGACCATCTCTGGCAAAGCAGTACATCGACCATGTCTTCCCAGGCTGACAGATACTGAATCCCACTGGACTGACACCAGAAGCTAAGCCAATTGCTAAAGTCAATCATTTTTTTGTTTGTATTGTGGCATCATTTTGGGTAAAAGTAGGATGCTGCTTAGGGTTAGGGACATACCTGCCTGGGATGCATAATCTGAGATTTCAGTCATGTCTCTCTTCATATAGACCAGAAAGATACATCTCAAGTCATTCACCCCAACTTGGACTATGATAGTCATACTGGTACTTGTTGTGGAGAAGCTTGAGTACATGGATGATTTGATGGATCCTGGCACCTGACAGGCAGCTAACAATAACCTTCTCCTTGTCAGCCTGCTGAGGGGGACATCTGTGTGTCTCACTATGGAGTCACCTATGACCAGGACATTTGGTATTGAAGTGTTTTGCTTTAGGGGCTTATTAGTTGGACACTGGTATGTGTGTGTTATTATATGCAGTGGATTCTATTGGCTTTACACTGCAGGGTGTGTGCAGCAGGTTTGTGCTTGGGAGGTCTCTGATCTTTTGGTAGGCTTCTAGTAAGTACCTCTGCATATGTGAGTTTGTGTTTTGTTCTTGTCATGTGCAAGAGTTGAAGTGTGTGTGCTGATAACCTTCTTTGATGTCTGGCTTGTTATGTGAAAGAATTGATTCCAAACTTATAGTGTATATACATCTCTCACATATTGTGTTTATTTTAGGAGTAAGTGGTTGTCAGTAAACATGAGTGAATTACTAAATTGTCTCAGGAAGGCCATGTCAATCAGGGTAGCCAGAAAAATGGTGGGAAAATGATCATCTATTATGGCAGGATGATACCTTAGTTACTAGTGGAGGGTGGGCTAGTTAGATAAGATTTTGCTCTAGGATTAACAAAGGGGTCTATTTTGAAGTAGGCTAAGGTTATAAACTGTGAAAATGCATCTCTGTGTGCAACTGAGTTGCTTGCAGTGCAGCAGGGGTGTTTGGGAGGGTTCACTAGCAGATTTCTAGTGAAAATTGTCTTTCTAGCCATTTGCTTCTATGCTTGGCAGCACTAAACCCCGATGTGTGGTGGTCAGCTACACCCAAATGTGAGGCTTAAATACAAGAGGAGTGAAACATTTTTAACACAAACTAACTAATAGGAAAGACCAAAGCTGAGCCTTTTAATAGCAATCCCAAACTCAGATGGGTCCTGAACTACACACTTCTGCCACAACTTGCAGGGAGGCCTTCTTAATGTAAAGATGGCTGGTTTTAGTGATCAAGTGATACCAAACAGTCTCAATTCAGCAAGTCTGACTCTAGCCTATGCTATAAATGGAAGAGTACTTTAAAAAATTCAAAGGGCAGAATAAAACAGTCTCAACAGCAAAAACAGCAGAAATGAAGCAACAATTTATTTAAATGCAGATCAAAAAGTGCAATGCAGGCTTAGAATATACTTATTTTTCAGTTGATTTCAGTGGAAGCCTTGGATTTCAGTTCAGATTCACTCTAGATCTCTGGCTAAGGTTACCAAACTGTGAGCAGCTCTGGTAAACCAAGCCAATATATTTGTGCTCCATGGGATTGCATTGCTGACAGTAGGATACGCTGTTACACTGTTCTGACTCACACACAAGTTGACTGCAGTGAGATTAGAACCCCTATCTAACTAACTATACCAGCTAAAGATCTCAGTACTTAATGCAAGCACCATGACAGAAGTCTAAATATCAGTACTTCATGGGACTGTACTGATGACTGAAGGATACACAGTTCTGACTAGACACACACACACACACACACACACACACACACACACACACACACACACACACACACACACACACACACACACACACACACACACACACACACTCACAAACACACACATACATGCACACCAGTTGACTGCAGTGAGATTAGAACTCCTACCTATCTGAATACACTGACTAGTGAACGCAGTACTTAAAAAGGTAGGGTATTTTTTTATCCTTTAATCTCCCATGCAGCACACTCTTTTTCTGGTATACCTACTTGATTAGCCAAAAAACAAAAACCGAACACAATGCAACCTTTATTGAACTGCATGAAAAGATATAACCAACATCCCTTAATTTGGTCTAGTTGCATTTCATAAGATTAATTTACCACAAAGGATGAATATAATAGTAGTTAATGTTATTAGTGCACATGGTATCTGTGAATGTTTTTGTTCTTCAGCAAAGAATATATAAAGTTTACTATTAAATCAATATACCTGGATCAGATATCACTTGCAGGTCTTGATTGTTGTCGTATATCTGATGAATTGTAGGCAATATACCCGGCAGGATTCTGTATGGCTTGGGAATATCTGACAGGTGGTTGTGATTCTTCTGGTGGGCCTGGCATTTTTTTAAATCTTCTTTCAGTTCTGTAGAATCACAAATACGACCTGAGACAAATATGTGCATGAAATAAATGTTTAATTTGTGTTAAATAAAGGTTTAGGGGAGACATGATAACATAATCTGAGTTGCAAATATTGGGACCTTGATTTTTTATTCCTTTTAACCAGTTACATAATCTTAATCTACATAAACAGAACATGTTGCAGGGACAGTTACTAGAATATCAGTCCAAGAGCCATTTTAAGCCTAGCTAAGCTTACCTCAAAATTTGCCAAAACATTGCTGACATGTGTCAATACTCTAAGGAATTTTATGACTACAATATAGACTTGTACACATCACACTTTCACAAGTTATCCCTGTCTATTATGTACATAGGTGCCAAACCAGGAGTAAATTTGTAATTTCCCATCCATTGGCTCATATCACATTTGACTAAGGTTAGGGATGAGCTTTGCTCCACATGGATTGGAAGCCTGTTTCAGAGAAGGTGTGACCTATATGACACATATCTCTCTGCAACATGTCCTGTTTATGTCGCAAATGAGGTTTAAGTCCTTTGAATGGGTATTTCTGATGTTATTTGTTCTGCAGATGTGCAACAAATCCATCAGAATACTAACTATATAAATAATATAAGAATATATCACACTTATGAATCTCCTACATATACATAAGTCAAAGAGTACCAGAAATACAAGGTCTAGGTCTAGAGACCTGAATTTTGTCTGTGACTTAAACAGAATATGCGGGATAGATGGATATGTGTCCCAGAGACTGCCCCTCCTATGAAACAGGCTTCCCATCCATGTGAAGCTGAGTTCATCTATTTCTCAGTTTAAGTGCAACCTACACCAGTGGATGGTGAACAGAACATTTACATCGGGCCTGGCACCCATGTCCCTTATGGACCGAGGTAGCTTATAAGTGTCTCACGCTCAATGTCCTGTTCAGATACAGGACATCATTATTCTTTTGGGAAAACTTGGCTAGGCTTAGAAAGGCCACACAGGTAATTAACCTAGCAAAAATGTATGAATCTATGAATCAGTGTGGGATCAAAGAATACCTTGTAGGCTAGGCATAGATTGCTATGTAGCAGTCTGTAGGAGACTGAGTACAAGGATTGGGATTTGAGATGGTCTGCATAGGACTTGTTGCTTACTCACTGTATTCTTTTTATTAGGGACCTCTGTGGTCTCTCAAATTGTTGCAAGTGCCTGGTCAGTAACATGCTGAAGGGTATGCTGTGCTCCATGACTATGTATACATGACCACTGAGGCTGAATAAAACAAATAGTTTTTTTTAATACAAAATAGTAATGCACACAGGATATGAAAAAGGTAAGTGCTTTCACGGTTAATCACTGCTTATTCAGACCTAATAAACCATAATTTAAATTACAGATGTAAATCCAAAACCTCTGATGAATAAGAGGCTATCTCTAAAACCACATGTTGATTGCGTAATAAATCATTATTAAAATATGTAATGACATTTAAATTGAATGATGGCAGTTGACCAAGTTCATATTCAAAGTATGTTCTGGAATGCATCTAAGACAAAATCAGCTGTTAGAGAAACACACACACACACACACACACACACACACACACACACACATATATATATATATATATATATATATATATATATATATATATATATGTATATATACACACATACAGATCTTTAGCTGATTAAACACAAAGTAAAATTGATTGCTCACAGATCCATAGGATCATCGGCTCATAAGAAGTTACTAGGCTAATGGTACTAAGGCCCCTACAAGCCTAGTGAAATTTACCCTTGTTACCATGATCAGCACCTATTGCCCCTGTCCAAGAGGGACACTGGTGGAACCCCTGCAGTGAATTTGCCCATTACATCTAGAAACTCTATTTGCTTCTCAAATAACTTAAAGCTAAACTGTAAAAAATTAGTAGTATTATGTAAAAAATCTATAAACTGTGTGAGTTTTTGTGGGGTACCCATCCAAACATAAGTACGGGTATTTCATCCAGGAATAAGGAGGTCATAACATCACTGTACTCCTCCCTTATCAGACCCATTAATGAGTACAATGCCCCCTTCAGCATGTACCTTGCCAAGCACATGCAGCAGTTGGAGAGACCACAGAGGTTCCTGATCAGGAAAATCCAGGGTTTCAAACACCTAACCTATACAGATAGGCTAAAAGCCCTATCCCTCTACTCAGTCTCATACAGACTTCTCAGAGGTGAGCTGTGTCTGGCATACAAGGCCGTCTCAGGCTCAGCCTTGATGGAGTTGCAGCATATCCATAAGTCAAACTCCACTCGCACAACCTACACGCAAAGTCTCAACCTGGTCTGTGACATTAATAGAACTTATTGGCGGGATAGATTTGTGTCCCAAAGACTCCCCCATCTGTGGAAGAGACTTCCTCTCCATGTCAAGCAGAGTACCTCACTAGCCCTCTTTAAGAGAAACCTGGATGACTGGATGGGAAACAGAAAATATACCCCTGGGATCTCACCTGTGTCCCTGCTGGACAGGGAAAACAGGTGGTGACTTTGTGGGAATGTGGGTGAAATTCTTGGCTAGGTTTATAAGGGCCTCTGGGCCATTAGCCTAGCATTATCCTATGAACTTATGAACCTATACTGTACAAAGGGATTATCTTTCAAAACTTTCTCTGTTTCCCACTTTTGCATAACTATTGACCCAGGCTGTGCCCATTGCTACCCCAAAATTCTGTATCAAAGATAAAAACATTGTTCTCTAAAATAGGTTCCAATAGGCCAGAGTGCAAATAAGCTCAATTTTAAGGTGGCTAAAGTCAGTATAACTGGAGAGGAACATCCTTACTAAATCAATCCCAGTATCTTTGGGTATAACAGTAAAAAGTGATGTTACATCTAAACTGACAAAATACAAGTTGCTCATTGCACCCAGGTTGTGGAACCATTCAAATAAATCACTTAGAAAATTCTTAGTGTCTGACAACACAGAATTGACATTGTCTAATACGGGTCTGGAAGTCTTCTCCACAAAAATCGAAAGATGTTTGGTGACCCAGCTTCTACATGATAAAATAGGATGCATTGGTGGTCTCAAGATGTCTTTATGGACCTTTGGTAAACCATACAAAGAGGGAATAACTGGATTTTCTACAGTAAAATAATCAAAAAGTTCTCGTGTGATTCTATTTATCATCAGGAAGTCATATAAATAAAAGCTGACCTTATCAATTAGACCTGTAACTTGATGTTTATGTATTGGCAGATAAGTAGTATCATCACCAAATAATCCACTCATCTGTTCAAGATAGAATTGACTGTCCATTATACCAATCCCTCCTCCTTTATCTGCTGGTCTAATCTCCAGATGGGAAAATTCTTTCAATGCTAGAGACTGGCCTGTAGTCAAATTATGAAAGGAGATTTTGTGCCTCTCAGATAGAGCTTGCTGAATTTATTTTTCGCGAATATCAGTAAAGATTTCCAAAAAAGGGTATATATTAGCAGTGAAAGTATTTGGTCTCTTAAAAATATTAGGTTGTAAATTAGAGTCTGTAAACAGTAATGTCAATGAAACATTTCTCTCACACACATTATTAAGTTAACAAGGACATCTGTATGGCCGGATTGTTTGGCCAGAATAAATAACCCTTTACTAAGAAGAGATATTTGTTCAGTAGTTAAATCAAAAGAAGAAATATTAAAAATTAGTTCTGATTTTTGTTGTGTGTGGTCATACAAGTCATCTGGTCCAGTTGAATTTGTTGCCTCACATGCCCCCTCCTCGCCCGACTTTTGGAGCAGCCCTTTCTGAAACCTCTTTTTATGGGAAGGGGTTCTGGGAGAGAAAAAGGGGAGGATATGTTGGTGGAAGTGGAAGGCTGTATAACATTCAAAACATCCTTATTCACCACATCATTTGCCAGCTGAATTCTATGTGTTTCATTAATCACATTTCTATCTGAGGATCTAGTAACCTGTTCAGAAGTAATGTTCCAAACTGAAGACATATCACGGGGCCATGAAAAACCATTGCCTTTCTTGAAATCAACAATGTCACGTTGTAACTTCTTGAGTTTAGTAGCTTGCAGTCTCCTCTCATAGTTAACTACATTCTCATACACTTCATTGCGACTTATTTTGTAAATTTCCTTTGTAAATTTATCCAAAATCTCATTTTGTAAGCATTTAATTTCCTTAAGTAACAACAGTTCAATAGGTTGAAAAAAGTCAATTAAAGGTCTCATGTAGTCAAAACTTAACTGTATGTTCATTAAATGCCAGCATTTAAGTAATTCAGGGAAGGTCTCTCCAAGGGTAAGCTTATTTAGGATATGTAATCTGCAGGGAACAACCTTGTAATGTAGTGCTGCTTCTAAATGAAGCTGTTGCCATTCCAAACGCTTGCATCTATATAGTTTATTCTCAAAGTCCTTGAGTTGAAAATTAAAGGATTCTAGTGTAGC
This sequence comes from Protopterus annectens, assembly GCF_019279795.1. Classification (NCBI taxonomy): domain Eukaryota; kingdom Metazoa; phylum Chordata; order Ceratodontiformes; family Protopteridae; genus Protopterus; species Protopterus annectens. The sequence goes on from NC_056737.1 coordinate 1,710,042,909, forward strand.
TGCATCACTTACAGGGTCTATGGGCATAAGGCTGTTGTTCAAAGGATGTAAAAGAGGGATTGTATCCTGTAGTATATGTTGGAAACGATCTATTCTATAGCCTACATTACCATTTGGGTTGTAATCCAGTTCCACATTGGAGCCTTCAGCCATGTCGCAGCAACAACAACAATAAAACAAACAATAAAACTCAGGAAGAGCTGTGACAAAGGTTGATATAGTTAAAAATGTAGCACATATAAATAAAAATGAACACAACCACCGAGGCTAAATAAAACAAATACTTTTTTAATACGAATATAAACTTTATACAGTTTTACCGGGAGCAGTGTTCAACCAAAGTTCAGTTGCTTTAACATCATACACCTATGTGCTCAGGCTATTTCTATGAACTGATAGGCTAATCCATGGAGTGGGTGTGACCAGTGGAATACCAAGTCCACCTTTCACTATTCATGAGCTTAGATACTTTGTTTTTTATCCATTCATAGTTGAACTATAATTTAAGCTTTGATGTATCTGTGAGCGATCTAATTTTACTTTGTGTTTAACCAGTTGAAGATCTGTATGTACATATATGTGCTTCTCTAACAATTGATTTTGTCTTAGATGTGTTCCAGAACATACTTTGAATACAAACTTCATCAATTGCCATCATTCGATTTAAATGTCATTACATATTTTAATAATGATCTGTTATGCAATCAACATGTGGTTTTAGAGAGTCTCTTACTCGTTAGAGGTTTGGGATTTAAATCTAATTTACATTATGTTTTATTAGGTCTGAAGAAGTGGTGGTTGACAGTAAAAGAGTTTACCTTTTTCATATCTTGTGTGCATTACTGTTTCGTATTAAAAACGTATTTGTCTTATTCAGCCTTGGTGGTTGTGTTCATTTTTATTTATACGTGGCACATTTTTAACTATTCCAACCTTTATCCAACAGCCCTCTTCCTGAGTTTTATTGTACTTCTTGACTTGTCTGATGAGAGATAAGTACAGTGGAACAATGACCTCCTTGGACATGGATGATATACAGGGTAAAATTGGAGCTGAATTTATTGGACAGCAGATTTGCTATAACTTTTGAGTCCATTTAGATGGTTCCAGTCTCCATTAGTTTGGCACATTGTTGGGTGCTGCAAAAAAAAAAAAAAAAAAAAAAAAAAAAGCTACTATTCAGCTGTAAAATCTGGAAAACAAAGGCTCAACTAAAATGACACACTATGTCACAGGACTCCAAACATATTGAAAATGGTACCACTTGTCCATCTGCTTTACTGACCTGGACAGGTATTTCCCACAAGAAAACAAAAAAAATTTAGGTGTTTCACATCAGCAAGAAAGTGTAAATGCTTCTACTAAATTAATGTTATAAAAACCCCAGGCCCAGAGAGAGATATTAGCTTGTTTCAGAATCTGTTTGATGAGCCATTTTCAAAAATACCATTCATAGTATGTGCATTAAATGATCTATATTTAAACCAGTCAAAAGATGCTGTTACTTAAACTGAAAACAAGAAAAGGGTGTCCAGTTTCACCTTTTTGCTTAATATTTATTTGGAGCCCGTTTTTACGTATCATGTTCAGATAACTTCACTTTACTTTGCATCTGTTTTATTAACATGATAAAAGTACAATATTCATAAATTATGCGAATATTTGCATTTTTCACCTCAGTGTCAGTAATGAAGAATACCTCAAGATACATAAACTCCTGCACAGGTGTTAGCTATTCCCCACTTACCTACAGTGTACAATCCACTCTTTCTGTGAGAGAACCATGACTTCTAATTTTGAGGTGCTGATTTTCAATCCATCTGTTTCACTCAACAACAAACCTCTCCAGTATACATACAAAATGACAGTCACTTGAGGTTAATAGTACAATGTTATCTGCAAATGGCAAAAATATTACCCTCACATCTCCAAAACAGATACTTTGGCAGTGTGTTGATAACAAACAGCAGTAGCAAGACATGCCTTTCGGGAAGTTCAGTACCCACCATAAACATATGTCACTCCTCAGACATGTGGACCAGGTGACAAACAACAGAGCTCTGGGACCCCATTCTGTTGTAGCATTTCTCACAAGACATTCTGAGACATACTACCACAGCTTTTTTCAAGTTCACAAAATGCATGTAGACCTTCTGGCAGATTTCCACCACCCCTCCAATATCACAGCAAGGACAAAGAACTGATGCACTGAACCATGGCTAGGAAGAAATCTACATTGTTCCTCTTGAATCAGGTACTGGACTATTGGAGGAAATTTCCTTTCCAGCATGCTGGCATATGCTTCTCCAGGAATTTGAGAAATGCAATCCCTCTAAAACTGAACCATATCTTCATGCCCCTTTTTTGAAAAAGGGGCCATTAATTCAGGCTACCATTCCAGAGTTATTGAGCAGGCTTCTATACTACATTGGAAAAACATGTTAACCAAGACTTCCCAACAGTGTCCAATGCCTTTAGGATTTCTGTCTAGATCTCATCCATTACCACAGCCTTATTATTTAATTACCACAGTGATGTCTTCTATTAAAACACATCTAATCATCAAATCATCAGCCAAATATAGCACTTCATGTAGAGGATTATAGCTATAAGCTGCTTCCCATGTTTCAGGTTCAGTTCCCTCAGCCTTCATGTATCTACTGTGTGTCACTTAAACAAACAATGCTCCTGGGCTAAGTCTGAAAAAGACCGGTGTAGATCAGTGCTCTACCCAAGTTAACAAATGTAAAATAAATAAAAGAAAAACAAGGAAGAAGAAAACAATCAACCAATCAGCATCAACCAGTAAAGTAGATAAATACGTTTTAAAAATCATGTGTTAATTCTTCATTTAACCCCATACATGTATGTTTCCTATTCCATGCAATTACACTGACAGCATTCCAAATCAGGAAATTAATTGTATTTTCAACTGCTTTTATACATCACCCCATTTGTTCTCTTTGCCTCACCTTCTCTACCTCTTAACCCTCATTATCCTCACTTCACTGATGCTCCCTTCCATCTTCTGCCATCTGTTTTGTCTTCTAATGGTCTAAATCTGTTCCTTGATTTTATTATACTCCTTAGTGATTTTTCTCTGACATGTCTTTTGAGGGTTTTACTTTTTTGTGTTCTGCCCTCATTTCCTTCCATAATGTATTCATTATCATTCTTACTATCTTACTTTGCTGTATCTATATCTTCAGGATCTCCTATTGCCAGCTGTACTTTCTCCATTTTGGGTAGCTTTCTCCAGTTATTTCTTCATCGTCTCTAGCACTTCTATTTGTTCTTCTTTTACTAACTTTAACTGACCTGCATCTGCTAATTGTCTTTATCTTTTGTTACAAACTGACAGACACAGAGTATACGATCTTGCATTCAACATAAACTGCTCATTTCCTTAGTACGCTACTCTTTTGCACTGCCATTTTGTTTTTCCACCACCAGCAGATGGCTACTTTCCTGAAAATTAAAGCACTTCCATCCTTGATGTGCACAGAACAGCATACCCTTTGCTTTTGCTATCAGAGTAACCCTTGGCGAATTTGTCTCCATAGCCTAAAGGGACCTAGATGATACATGATCACTTAGCAACTAATAAGCCAGAAGAGCTGGCCTGAGGGAGTGGAATTGAGTGGCAAATACATACTGGTTACCCTACGCTAGTGGGGAGAGAGGGAAGTATCTCAGTCTACTGCAACACTGATACCCATCAGTGGCTGGGTGTCAAGCAAATGTCATTGTAACAGACAGGTCTTGTGTGCTTGGTAAGCAATGTACACTGTCACTGGAGATATGGCAACAAGCATGAGTAATTATGCCTGAAATTGTGAGTAATAGCACTCTTCAAGGCTGCCATAGGGATAGGAGAGAGTTTGTAATAATCTCTCAGTGTCCACTGAAGATGATACCACGTGAGGTTTACTAATATGGTTCTCCAGCCAGAAGACAATCGGTCAGGCCAAAATTGTCTCCATATTTGGGGAAACCCTTGAACTGAGGGATAAGCTGGACCTTTGGATCATTGGGATGAAGAGACACCTACCAGGCAGGATTGTGGTAATAGTGGCAGTGAGGATATAAGAAGAAATAGACAATCAAATAATCACAGGTAAATAAGAAATTTTCTCATTTTTTTCTCTCATTAAGTGGATATGTAATGAAACATCAAGTTTCCATTAAAAGAGTCTCTATCACAAATGAAATATCTGAAATTTAAAGTAGTACACCTACAAAAACATTACAATGGAAAGCATCACACAAAACTCGTCAAACACTATTTGCTACCCCTCCACACCGTTCATTGTGGACGGTCTGCCCCTACTCTCCCAAAGGTCACATAAACTCAAAAACAGAAAATTAAGAAAGTAAGAAATTCATCTTTCCCTTTGCTTCAAGTTATTCAAATTCTGAAATACAATAAAACAGCATGTACAACAAATCAACATCTAGTTCCCTAAGTACTGACTAAGTAAGAATCCACTTAAACAAACATAACATTTCGAAAGTCAACAAAATATTACCCAACAAATCACAGTATTCTTGTTAAGCACTATGGTTCCTTTCCAGCCTTGATTCTATATCCCATCACTGCTGAAAACCTGTACCAAAGATTATAAGGGTCTATATTATGAGATCGATGTTTGAAAACATCGAACAACATATGGTTAACACCATATGGTCGATGTCTTCAAACATTTACCTTATAAAAACACACACAAAAAAAAAAAAAGTATCCTAACAGGTTTAAGCAGGGGGGCAAGCCCCCCTGCACCCCCTACCCCCCCCGCTACTTAAATATATCAACTCCAAGACCACACTACATTGCAGTAAATGGAAATCTCCCCTTGCGGAGATTACACGCTCGAGATTCTGAGCGTTCGATATTCTTGTGTTGGCAATGTCAGATTCGACATTGTCGGCTTTCAAGAATGTAATATAGACCCGATTATAAGTTGTTACACATAATTTACAATTTATAGTAACCTGTTCTCTTTTAACACTATATCTGTTTTGGAAAACACATTCACACAGTTACTATCACCCTCCTAAAGATTTTTTTACTTCAATATTTTTCAATAAAATTAATCTTTTACAATTACTTTTTGTTCCCAAAATGTCATTTTCCATTTCATTGCTGAAACATCAGTCAAATAACCTGCTCGAATCTAAAACTTTAATTCTGATACTTTTTATCAGCAAAATCTGTGTGAAAATGTCTTGTGATGCCTCAGCACTGGCCCAGTAATCAAGGACCCTCAATCCTCATCACTGACAACAGTAGGGGATGTATACACTGGGAGGATGACAAGTACACACACAGTAAAGTGCAATTTCCCTTAAAAGCACACAGAGACCACAGTCAGTTTGGGGCTGGTTTCTCCCTCTTTATCCAGATCCCCAGTAAGACTCCCCACTGGCACAGCTATAGAGTTGAGATCTCAGCTGAGTGGCCATGCCAAGACCTCCAGCACCCTCTCTGTCCAATTCCCCGAGCCTGTCCTGAGGTTTAGGACATATGCCACAACAGACCCATTGTGGGATTAACACTCACCCTCCCAATCATCTTGAATTGAATCTAGAGGTCCCCAAACCCTATGCCCATACAGCAACTCGAAGGGTAAAAAAACCTGTGGATTCCTGGGGCACCTCTCTGAAAGCAAACAGATGGGACAAATATTTTTCCCAGTCCCTCTTGAACCGGTCCTGAAATGTCTGTAGCATGGTCTTGAGTGTGGAGTTTAACCTCTCAACCAGACCATTAGTCTGGGGAGGGGAGGGGGTGGTCTTTAGGTGCTTCCACCCCACAGTGCTTCCACAGACAAGCCAGCAGGTCTGACATGAAATTGGCACCTCTGTCGATCAGTATTTTTTTTGGGAAACCTACCCTGCTGAAAATCTCTAACAAAGCATTTGCCACTCTTTCAGCCTCAATGGAGGACAATACCACTGCCTCAGGGTATCTGGTAGCATAATCTACTACCACTAGGATATACTTCTTCCCTGTGGAACTTGGGGTACTTAGAGGCCCCCAGTATCCATAGCCACCCTCTGAAATGGCTCCTCAATCACAGGCAAAGGCATCAAAAGAGTTCTGACCTTGTCTCCTGCCTTGCCTACCTTTTGGCACTGCTCACAGGTCCTGCAGTACCCTGTTATATCTCTGGAAATCCCAGGCCAATAAAAGTTCTGCATAATGCATCTCTTGGTATGCTTTATGCCCATATGACCTGCAAAGGGAATATCATGGGCTGTGGCTAAAAGTGCCAGATGGTAGGCTTTGGGCACTACCAACTTCTGTATTCAGTCATCCTCTAGCCCTCCCTCAGGGGTCTACTTTGTATACAGTAACCCTTTGTCCCAGTATACAAATTCCCCCTTCCCTTGAAAATCAGGTGCTTCACTAGCTACCTCCCTCAGGCCTTGTAATGTAGGGTTTGGGGGATAACCCTGTCTCAACTCTCTCTTTGTAAACCTTCCCAGCTCCCCTTCCACAGGAAGTCTGATATTCTCTAACAGTGGTGCCTCAATGTCAGCCTGGGTATTAATACTCATTTCTGCCCTTGCAGTCACTCTGTCCAAGGAAGCATCAATACCCACAAGAAGCTGTGGCTCACATTCAATCTCACAGCTACAGGGTAGCTCTCTCCCTGAAGTAGCCACCTCAGCAGTCCTGGCTTCAATTGTGTGGTCTGTCTGGGTCCACCCAGGTTACCAGATCCACATGCTTTTTTCCAAGACTGACTGCATGTCACTGCATGGACACAAGGTACTGCATTATCAAAATCATTCCCTATCAAGACATCTGCAGGGATATCCTCAAACACATCTACTTGCTTGATTCCATTTCCACCCTCCCAGTCAAGGTGAACCCTAGCCAAAGGTATTTGGAATGGAGTCCCTCCTAAAGCTCTGACTGGAGTAGAGTGCCTAAGCAAGTAGTGCTCCTTTTTAACCATTGCAGGCTTCAGAATGGTTAGGTTAGAGGCTGTGTCTCTCTTAGCACTGGCCTCATTCCCATTTGCTAAGATAGGATATAGCCGCTTGTGGTGGTTTGGTACCTTTGTTGTCTCCAGACAACTCACTGCTAGCATTCTGTCATTCCCACTTACTGGCTCTCTGACCCTTTCCTCCCCACCTTGCCTGCATGGACATCTATATTCTACATGGCCCCACTGGTTGCATTTAAAACATTTAACCCTTGGCCCTGGACATGTACCTGGACTAGTGTTGGGGCAGTCTAGGCTGCTCACCATGGATTCCCTTAGACCCATAAGCAGCACTGGGTATTCCTTTCCTGTGCAGTTATGCCCTGCTTGCTAGGTATAGGTCTCCCTTCTTTCCCAACTCATCTGCAATATTGCATTGCCTATCTTCTAACTAGATTCTCACGTCTTTAGGCAAAGTGCTAAGGACTTGTTCCCTCACCAAAAGGTCTGCCAGCCCTCCAAAATGGAGACCTGACACCCACTCACCCATCTATGAAAATAAGTGCTTAACTCAGAAATATATTCACACACACTTTCATCTAGCTTGTGTCTATGCTTACGAAACTTTTTCCTGTAAGCTTCAGGTGTTAACTTAAAACACTCTAAATGACAATATTTAACAGTATTATAATTTAAGTAATCAGTATCAGACAATTTAGAAATAGCAATTACAGCTTTACCATGGAGTAAGGAGGTCAGGAAATGTACCCAGAGCCCTTGGTCAACATTATACTGTTTACGTACCCTTTCAACTATATGAATGAAACTATGAAAATTATCCTCTTCTGTAAATTGTGGAAGAAATTTACTGACCTTTGTTGCTTTTGGGGTTCAGTTACTCCTTTCCCCATTACCTCCATGACCCTGGCGAAGAGTCAGCATCTCCTTCTCATGTTGCCTCTGCCTCTCATTCTCTTCTGCTTCCAGATGTCTCAGCCTCTCTGCTGCTTTTAATTTCATTTGTTTCTCCTGTTGCAGTCTCTCTGCTGATTCTATTGCCACATGTATGGCCTTCAGTTCAAGTCTATTTAATTCCAGATGGATTTTTAAGTCCTCCGTGGAAAAGTTGAATTGTCCATTTTCTGAGAGTTGTACATTCCCATGGCCAGTCTGATTGTCCTCCTGATTGCTGGTCTGTAATGCAGCTGTGCCTAAGGCTGCAATCATTTCTGATTTAGTCAGGTTGGCATGTATCAGTCCTTTAGCCTGACACATCTCAGCCAACTGGCTCCTTGTTAGCTTGCCATACTCCTCTGCTGACATCCTTGCCTGCTCTCCCGGACTACCTAAGCTAACAAAATTAAATAAATATATAAATAAAATAAATAAATAAATAAACAAACAAACAAATAAAGAAGTAAATAAATAAATAAATAAATAAATAAATAATACAATTGTAATATGAAAGTCTGAATGTTCATTGTGCAGACGATTGAGAGTACAAACACCTTTCTCAGTGACCGCTGTTTACAGGTTACAGGAATTTAATATCCACACTACTGAATCCTAATATGTGGCTATCCCACCACTGCCACCCAATTAATATCTGATTCCCCAGCAATGGCCTAGTAATCAAGGAGCCTCAATCCTCACCACTGGCAACAGTAGGGGATGTACACACTGGGACGATGACAAGTAAACACACAGTAATATATTTCTGAGTTAAACACTTATTTTCATATATGGGTAAGTGGGTGTCAGATCTCCATTTTGAAGGGCTGGTAGACCTTTTGGTGAGGGAACAAGTCCTTAGCCCTTTGCCTGATGACGTGAGAGTCTGGTTAGAAGACAGGCAATGCAGATGAGTTGGGGAAGAAGGGAGACCTATACCTAGCAAGCAGGGCATGACTGCACAGGAAAGGAATACCCAGTGCTGCTCATGGGTCTAACCAGTGGGGCCATGTAGCATATAGATGTCCATGAACCTAACCATTCTGAAGCCTGCAATGGTTAAAGAGGAGCACTACTTGCTTAGGCAGTCTACTCCAGTCAGAGCTTTAGGAGGGACCCCATTCCAAATACCTTTGGCTAGGTTTCACCTTGACTGGGAGGGTGGAAATGGAAGCAAGCAAGTAGATGTATTTGAGGATATCCCTGAAGATGTCTTGATAGGGAATGATTTTGATAATGCAATACCTTGTTTGCATGCAGTGACATGCAGTCAGGCTTGGAGAAAAGCATGTGGGTCTGGTAACCTGGGTGGATCCAGACAGACCACACAATTGAAGCCAGGACTGCTGAGGTGACTACTTCAGGGAGAGTACTAGCCTTCAGCTGTGAGATTGAAGGTGAGCCACAGCTTCTTGTGGGTATTGATGTTCCCTTGGACAGAGTTACTGCAAGGGCAGAGGTGAGTATTAGTACCCAGGTTGACATTGAGGGACCACTGTCAGAGAATACCAGACTTCCTGTGGAAGGGGAGCTGGGAAGGTTTACAAAGAGAGAGTTGAGACAGGCTCATCTCTCAGACCCTACATTACAAGGCCTGAGGGAGGTAGCTAGTGAAGCACCTGGTTTTCAAGGGAAGGGGGAATTTGTATACTGGGCCAAAGGGTTACTGTATACAGAATAGACACCTGAGGAAGTGCTAGAGGATGACAGAATACAGAAGTTGGTAGTGCCCAAAGCCTACCATCTGGCACTTTTAGCCACAGCCCATGATATTCCCTTTGCAGGTCATATGGGCATAAAGTATACCAAGAGACACATTATTCAGAACTTGTATTGGCCTGGGATTTAAAGAGATATAACAGGGTACTGCAGGACCTGTGAGCAGTGCCAAAAGGTAGGCAAGGCAGGAGACAAGGTAAGAACTCTTTTGATGCCTTTGCCTGTGATTGAGGAGCCATTTCAGAGGGTGGCTCCATAGCCATATCCATATACTGGGGGTCTCTAAGTACCCCAAGTTCCACAGGGAAGAAGTATATCCTAGTGGTAGTAGATTATGCTACCAGATACCCTGAGGCAGTGGTATTGTCCACCACTGAGGCAGAAAGAGAGGCAAATGCTTTGTTAGAGATTTTCAGCAGGGTAGGTTTCCCAAAAGAAATACTGATCGACAGGGGTGCCAATTTCATGTCAGATCTGCTGACTTGTCTGTGGAAGCACTGTGGGGTGGAAGCACCTAAAGACCACCCCCTCCCTCCCCAGACTAATGGTCTAGTTGAGAGGGTAAAATGTACACACTGGGAGGATGACAAGTACACACACAGTAAAGTGCAATTTCCCTTAAGAGCAAACAGGGACCACAGTCAGTCTGGGGCTGATTTCTCCCTCTTTCTCCAGATCCCCAGAAAGACTCCCCACTAGCACAGCTATAGAGCAGAGATCTCAGCTGAGTGGCCAAGCCAAGACCTCCAGCACCTTCTCTGTCCAACCAGTGCCTCATGTCTCTGCCGAAGTAGCTGACACACACACACTTTGAGGTTTGATTTACACACAAACACACACACACACACACACACACACACACACACACACACACACACACACACACACACACACACACACCTGGGAAAGGCTGGCACAGGTCTACTAGCTATGCCCTGTTCTGCCCAGACTATAATGTTTTCACTGCCACCCGATACTACATATCAGTTACTTTAAGATCCTTAGCAAAGGGTGTCCAATCTTACTGTGTAATATTACTATTAATCGAAATGGTACTTTGACCAAGAGCAAAGCTATTAGGAGTAGCCCACAGTGTCACCAAATAGATATGAAAGTACTCTAAGAGCTTAAATATCTCAAGCCAGACCTGCCACAATTGAAAGGTTTAAATATGTTTAATAATAAATATTAAAAGAACAAGAAAATACTCAGTAAATAATCACAGTAACTTCAGAGTTCAAAATCACAGGAAATATTTCAGACAACATTGCAGGACAGTGTCAAATAAACAAAGAAAAAATCTATGACTATGAAACAACTCTGACCCAGAGAAAACCACCGACTGTGGCACACAAAGAGGCAAATAGCAAAGCAAGTTTTAGTCTTTATTCTAGCACTTCAGTGTCTCCACCTTCAAGGAATATAAAACAGTAAAAAAATACACACATTTTTATACCTCACACAATTAATTACAATCACTTACTAATTAAGCAATAAGCCATCCCTTAAAGTAAACACTCCCAATTTAGTTTATTATTTAAATGATTAGGCACTAATGTTTTATATTTCAGAATATAGATACTTTCTTTATATAATAACTTATGTTTCAATATATTTTCATCATTATATAAACATTCCACAGTTTCTAAAATTGTGCCTTGTAATAAAGTAGTGTCACTGTTATGTAACATTTTAAAATGTAAGGCAATTACTTTATCTTCCCTCATATTTCTAATGTCTCTCATATGTTTCATGAATCTGATACGAAATTCACATTTAGTCTCCCCTATATAGTATAGTAGACATGGGCACCTTAGTGCATATACCACCCCTTTACTTCTACATGAATAGGTGCCTCTGGGTTCAAATTTAACCCCATTCATACTATCAAACATATTCACAATATTTGCACACACACTGCACCTATTACACCATAGTGTTCCTCTAACTGAAGGTGTATTTGGTATATTCATAACTGGCATACAAAATCTGCCATGTACTACCATGTCTTTCAAAATTCTTCCCATTTTATAGGAAAAAAAAAGGTTTTCTAGGCAAAATATCTGCCAAAAACCTGTCTTCCAACAAATACTTCCAATAATATTCTATTGATGCTTTTATCTCCTCACTTTTAATGTTATATACAGATACATAGTAGATTGAATCTACTTCATTCTTATCTGTTGTTCTGTGTCTATACACCTGACACATACCTCTTTCCTTACATCTATTATTGCTACTTCTTTCATTTCTGTCTATGTTTGTCTCCTCCCATATTCTGGTTTGGGCTTCCTTCATAATAACTGGGTCATAACCCCTTCTTAGGAACACGTGTCTGGTCTGTTCCATCTCTTTCATCAATAAAATCTTATCACTACACAATCTTGAAATACGTACCAACTCCCCATAGGGTAAAGCTTAAAGAAAAAATCTCTGCTATACTGCACTATATTCCTAACGGTATCTAAGAGAAATTACTGTACCCTAGACTTACTTACTCACAGCAAGGTAAGACAGATGTGGTGAGTGGGTTTTCCAGCTAATGCTGTCAGGTCAAAGACAAAATACAAAATGCCCGGTCTCTCTCTCAGAGAGTTCTTAAATTAGTAACTCAGATATTGCTGCTGGGATACTTGCAGCATGACATCACTTCTTGTCATTTGACTTTAGTTCCCAGGCTCACAACCATTGATTCAGCTGTAGCATTTAGCATCTCCCTGTGAAAACACATAGACCTTAGATCTTTTGGCAAATGGTGGAAGTCGTAAAACAATTTACATTCCTCCACACTTAAAGACAATACAAAAAAGTCTAGTCTAGACATTATGTCTGCTACTGCACTGAAACTGAGAGATAACATCTTTTGTTTATGGCCCAGCTATAAAGTAACTTCAACCATTCTTCTGAAGTTTTCCAAGTTAATCTCCTGTGTTTCAGTCTCCCCTGTTAAGCAGTTATAATAAGGTATAAAAATATCTCTTCAGCACACGTCTATACAATATGACATACAGTTCTAATACATTTGTAACACAGGCATATGACTCATGTCGATATTCACAAATAACTGGGCTGGCAGCATCTCTTTTTGTTATATTTCTATATAAATCATATTAATATTCACAAATAACATATAATTATTTAAAAAAATCCAGCTAGGCTGGGCAGGCAGTATCTCCTTTTGTTACATGTCTTATCTTAGAATGTCATTAACATCACCAACAAACATATTAACTGCATGAATATTACTTAAGTTAAAATAATTTCTTATTTTGAACAGACTTTTCAGAAATGCAGCAAAAGATTTACCATTTCTACCTCTCACTGTTATCCACCTCAATCTCTATTTTTCCCATGTGGCCTCTTTCGAAACCACTTTAGCTGATCGCATAGACCCTGGAGCATTTGTTTCTTCAGTGGCATTATCAAAGCAAGGTACATCTATATTGTACTTTCATTGATAGATGCAGCATTCATATAAGGTTGTACTACTGCTTCTAATTGACACCACAGCATATAGTTAATAAGTTTGTTTTTCACTCTTCAGGTTGTTACTGTTATTTCCTCCTTCCATCTCTTCACATTCAGTACAGTGACGTGCTCACCTGCATCATACACACAGCATTGTAGTTTCCACATTTCCATACCCTGTGAAGTAATTGCAGACTGCATCTCCTTCCCTAACAGAAGAGTATGAGAGTCTGGCCAGATGTACCCCATTCTGTAAGTATCACCTCTCTGTAAAAAGATGTTATAGGATTAGTGGGACTAACGTATAAACAGTAAATTAGGAAGAATGGATGTAAAACAGAAGTACTTTAGTAAGTTTCACAGTAATATTTACTGAAGAAATAGAGTGCAAGGTGCTTGAAAACAAATTAGGGTAGGCATGGCTATGGATGGATGGATGGATTAGAAATTGACTAGCAAAGAGTATGAGACCGAACATCAAGCTCCTACATTAGGTATGATTCAACATCTACAATTATCTACCATTTTGTAGCAGTGTTGGCAATAGTGTTTAATGAACCACTGGCTAATCTTTATAGCACCGCCTGAGGAATGGAAGAGTGTTTTAATGGCAGAAGGGTGAGTTTAATGATTGGCAATTTAGCACAGTAACTCTATGAGATATCAATAAGCTTCATCCTGTAGTCCTTGGCTTGATTCTTGTAGCCTCAAGTTGCCTTCTGTGTAACTCTGAGCCAGTCTTTTAAGCAGGATGTTCTCCCATGTCACACTTGAAAAAAGGCATTTGCATCTAGTAAATATACTCAGTTAACAAATAAACGCATTTTAAAAAATACATATTTTATAGTTCTGTTAGTTTAGCTTCCAGCATACTGAATGCTATAGAAAACTCTGAAGGGAAACCAGGGAAATTTGCTTTATGCTAATTCTGTTGCAGGTGCATAACAACAGGCCATTACACAGTACAAGTTGTGTCAGTCAGACTTGATATTCTTTTGTGACTGGGTCATCTGTGAAAATGGACAAAGGAAGCAGTAGAGATATAATACATTTCAGATTTGAACAAATCCTTTGTCGTATACCACTTAAACGTAGTAAGGAAAATGACGGGTACTTGATAGGGCCAAAAGTGCTACAAAGCATAGTATACTGGTTAACTGGAAGGTAGGTTGTAGTTAAACAGAAATGTCTTGAAAAAGAAGCTGATGAATGGAATGTCATAAGACTTGGTGCTTTGACTACTATGGTTTAACTTATCAGCATCAGTTGGGGCCAGTTAATAAGATCAGTGTGTTGGCAGATGAAACCAGCACTGGCATACTGCTAACAGAAGAAGAATTACAGCTTCTGGGAGAACTGTGAAGTTTTCAGGAGGTTGTAAGTGATATTTGGGATTTAGTCAAAGAAATGTGAGGCTATGCACTTTGGAAGGAAAGAGTCACAAAATTCATATAGGCTTGGAGGGGTAACACTAGGCAAGACAGCTGGAGAAATGTATGTAGCCATAATGATCACTGGTAGAATAAACCATACTGATCAGTGTGAAAAGGCAATAACAAAGAACTGGAGATGTTAGGATGCATAGATCAAAAACTTGACTCAAACTATGCCAAAGTGATTGTTCCTTAATGCACAACCCCCCATAAGACTATCCTTAATTATTTTGTCCAGCTTTGATAGCTACAAATAAAGGAGTTTGGGATGCTTACAAGATTGTAAAGAAAATATACTAAATGAGTAAAGTGGATGAATGGCTAGGGCATGGAGAATGACTTAAATAATGTGGGGTGCATTTGTTGTAAGAAATAATTTGCAGACGATTGCAAATTAGGAGGTGTCATTGAATCCCGCACTAGCACAAATGTTCTTCAGGAAGGGCTGACACATATAAACAACTGGTGTCATAGCCATGGACTAAAACTAAATGGCAAGAAATGCAAAACAGTGTCCTTCAGGAAGTCATCCACTCCTGTAACTGTCATATTGGCAACATGCCCCTTAGAGCTGACCCAGCAGTCAGGAATTTAGGGACACACATAGACAGTAAGCTAGGCCTTTGATCATCATGTATCTACAGTGTTAGGAAATCATTCTATGTTTGGCAGCTTATAAACAAAGGTATGGCAGCTAAGTCCAAAGAAGTCATTGTTCCACTGTATTTTGCATTCATCAGACCTATCATTGAGTACAGTGCCCCTTTGGTATGTATCTAACCAGGCATATCCAACAACTGGAATGTCCACAGAGGTTCCTCACTAAAAGAAAACAGAGCATAAGTAAAATGTCCTTTGCAGACTGCCTCAAGGCCCTATCCTTGTATTCTGTCTCCTACAGGCTTTTGAGGGGAGATCTATGCCTGGCTTACAGGGCATTGTCAAACCCAACTCTGATAGACCTCCTGCATATCCATAAAACAAACAGCACCAGAACTACCTATTCTAAAGACTTAAACCTTGCCTGTGATATAAATAGGACCTGCTGGAGAGACAGGTATGTATCCCAGAGACTACCCCAACTCTGGAACAGGCTCCTCATCCATGTGAAGCAGAGTTCCTCCCTAACCCAATTCAAGTAAAACTTGGACAATTGGATGAGGAACAGTAAATTCATCCCTGGTTTGGCACTGTCTCTAATGGACACAGTCAACCTGTAAATAGTTCATCTTCCAGGCCCCTGCTTGTAAATGTTTCATCTTCCAAAGTCCCTTCTTACATTTATTAGGGGTATCAAAACTTGTCAGAAATTTGGGATGCATGGCTAGGCTTAAAAAGGCCCTTGTAATTATTAGCCTAGTACATACCTATGAACTATGAACGTATGAGTGGTACACAGAGTGAAGGAAATTTAAAGGTTATGTAAGGATGTATTTCAATACATGAAACTCCTCATAAAAGGAAATGGAAGAGTCTAAGCTTCTGGAGGGTTTTGAAGAAGAGTGAGAAAGATGGAAAAATAAATAAAGAATGAATGTTGAAACAATATCTGCAGAGAGGATGAGAGGATGACTGTGGCCATTGGCTGGAGTGCAAAGACCACGGGCTTTCTTCTGACAGTCTCTCTGAACATTTCTATTTACAGAAATGTTACATCATAGAGTGGGGTGAATGGCCAGAACATTGTCACAAAAGGCTATAATGGTGAGATGATATATAGGTGATTCAGGCATAGACTGGCAATCACATTTTTCATATTTATGTATGTTCACAGTTAATATTTTTTCATTTAGTATGACTAAAGCAGTTTGTAAGATCAGATACCACCCAGTTGTCACCACATAGTTAAAATGATCCTTGGCATTTTTCAAATATTTGGGAAACATGGAGACAGACTGCTGAAATACTTTGACATTTGTGAAACTATATGTCAGAGTAACTAATGTAACACACTGTTATCTGTAGCAGAATTTCACCCAAATCATTCCATATGATGAAGATACAGGCACTAACCTGCACTCTTGAGCTGATCTACGGTGTCAGGGTCCCATGTCTGGGAAAGAGTAGCTAAATATCTCTTTGCTGAATATCCTGGGCGAATTTGCTTGTCACTCTGATCACTATTCAGAAAGTGTAGATATGGATTGCCAGTCTTGTGGTTTTTCTAGAAAAATCCAAAAGTAAAACTGTCTTCGTTACAAACACACAAATATAAGTAAATGTTCCAGAATTCAAAGCTGGACATGCCTTTACAAATTGTTGCAAGTACTGCACAAATAAACTATATTAGTACAGTATAATCCCATCTGCAGTTTCTTTTAAGCCTTTATTATTTTACATATGTTTGTTAACCAGGTAGGTGTTATGGACCCTTTACATCTCTGACCAATATATAAGGCAAAAATAGAACATATGTATGTGTTACATATTTACAGGAAACAGGAGTAACTATTTAACACAAAACTAGTATTGTTTCACATATTTGATATAATCTTAGTGGTAATGCATTTGAGTCATGTCATAAAATCAAGATTTTGTGCTTTAAAGAAACAGACTTGTGTCTTGCCTATAATTTCCATATGATATTTTCTTACTTCTATGTCCTAATCAAGCAAAGTGTTATAATTGTCTACTGCAGGTCTAATTCTTATGTGATGTAACAGAGCGCTCCAACTTCTGACTTCTTCCTTATTAAACCATTTCTTTCGTGTTACATGATGAGTAATTCAGTCTGTTATGCAAATATTCATCTCACACAAATTCAGGTAGTGCTTAATGTTATGTAGCCCAATGCAGATACTTAAGAATTTATTATTCAGTGTAAACTAGGATCAACTCTCCCTTTAGCCATTCATATCCATGGAGAAGATTTGTCACTTACAAATTCATTCCTTATATGCAAGTTCATTCAGGATTTTTCAAGCAAATTGCCACTGTATTCTTTCTATTTTTCCGTAAATGTTTTATTATAATGGATTCAACTCAGGCACCACATTTCACTTACAAATAAGAATGACATAAACTTTGGATTTCTGCTAGATATGAATCTTATCAGGGTGCCGTTCTCATTGTTTTGTAAAACATTTAGCTATCATGTTGTTTGAAAGTTAATTATTTACCAGTAGTTACTTAGCTTTACATTGCTCAAAACATCTGGACTACGTTAGATGTAATCATTATCAATGTTTAGCATAAACTGTGAATAAAAGTAGACTCAAGTTAGAGTACCGTTGAATTCCCCTAGTTACTGTTAACTACTTCCTCAACTGCAGTTGTGGTGCTGCGGTAGCGTTGTCGCCTCACAGTTAGACGTTGCCTGTTCGATTCTCAGTTAGAGCGTCTTCTGTGTGGCGACATGCATAAACGGGCGTTCTTTCGTTGAAGGTTGTGCGTTAGGCCTGGCAAGCCAGCACGTAAAACTATACTGCCAATCATTAGCAGACCGGAGTTCCGCTGAGGCGACCCCCTAACCGGGAAAAGACACAAACAGACTGTTAACTACTTCCTCACTTGATTATCAAAAGTAATCATGAAATTTCCATATGTTAACCTTTGTATTATCCAGGTAGTAATGCTGATATCCATTATTTTAGTTTATATCACAGTACTGTATCAAAATCTAGGAACTAGATATCTGCTTGAAAACCATTATCCACAGCACTTGAAAGATTGACTCCAAAATATAAAGACTGTATTTCATTCAACATAGTACTACTTTTATGTGTTGTCGCCAGTCAATCATGTCTAAGTGTCTCAGTTCTTCAGTTCATTTCTGTGCAACTAACTTTTTACAGATTTTCCAATGCTGATTAAGAAACTAACCAGTATATAGTTGCTGGGACAATTTTTATCACCATGCCTTTATATATAGGGACTATATCAGGTGTTTTCCAATTTCTTGAAAATGTACCTCTTTTTATTGTATGTTAAAAAGAGAAAGAAAAAGGCCAACTTTTCTCCTAGTTGTTTTAAAAGAATGTTGCATTTCATGGAACACAATGATTACTCTTTGAAGATGGAGAAATGATAGGCTTGACATCAGAATATTGCTTAACAACCTTTTGTTAAGCATTCCTCACCACTGTTAATGGTCTAGTCTCACACAGTGGTCACCACAGAAGAGTGATGGGAAGCTGCTAAACACATCGTTTTGGCTTTTTTTAAACATCCAAATACAATATTTTTAATAGCTTTCCCAGATTCCTACTGCTCTTTTGTGATGGTCATGTCAACATAGAAGCTGTATATTACAACTTATAAAGCTGTAACATACTTTCTGCTTTTACAATTTTTCTTCAGCTTTTGCAGTATATGAAAGCGAGTAAAGCTCTATGAATTACAATGAATTATGATCAGGTTTGTCCACTCATAACCCAATTTGTTATTTGTTCTTGACAAGGATGTCAAGAGTCATCTCTTGAGGTAAATTTCTTGACATCCATATCTCAAACACCTAATGATCTACTAATGATTTGAGACCAAGTCATAGTCCTCTGTACTTGACATCCTGTTCTGGAGTTTTAAATGCTTTTTTGTTAGGTCTTTAAATACCTCATCTGGTGTCCAAACAATGTTTTTTGACATATTCTTTTTTATACTCATAATAGTGTTAGAAATCGTAGTATGAACATTTGGTAAAACATGTGTGAAGTACTTTACCACAGCTTTACCTTTCTTCAAATTATAAGCTAACTTTGTCTTTCTGTTTCACCTGGCCTTGGTTTTAAATGTGTACTGCCAATCATTTGCGAACCGGAGTTCTGCTATCGCGACACCTAACCGGGAAAAGCCGAAAGACTTAAATAATTTCTTATCATCTGCAGAATCTGTATTTTTAATTTTGGCAAACAGGTTGCTCCTTTTAGATATGAATCTTTTGAAATCTGTTTTGATTTTTGTTTTTATGCTTTTGGTTTTATATTTTTGGTACAGATGCTTCATCTATTTGATTCCATTTCTTACAGTTTCCTGAGCCTTTTCCCTACTGCTACTGCACACATGTATATGTGAAATTTCCATTTTTGTATTGCTTTCTTCATAGCATTCCAGTGTGCTTAATCTCACATTAGTTCTATAATCATATTACTCATTTTGCCCCCATTTTAGCTGTAATGCTCTGACCTAGTACTAGTATCTTTTAAGAATGTTAGTGGAGGAATCTTTTCTGTTTGGTATTCCCAATCAATCTGTTTTTAACAGCACAACATCTAAACTATAATCTCAATTTATAACTTCTGTGATGATTTGAGTTAGTTTTTGGGTTGTAATAAAATCCTCAGGCATAATAACAAAACATCCAACCTGGATCTGTTCATATTATAGCTGGTGATTTCAATCAGGTGAACTTAAAATCAGTTCTCCCTATATTTCATCAACATATCAAATGTGCAACCAGGGAGGAAAATACACTGGACAAGGCCTACTCAAATATCAAGGATGACTATAGGCAGAAAAGCTGCCTCATCTAGGCCATTCAAACCATTTTTCCATTCTCTTGACTTCAGCATATACTCCTGTTTATAGAAAAGACCAAATTACTATAAGATTGTTAAAATATGGCCGGAAGATGCACTCTCGCAGCTATAGGATTTCTTTGAAAGACCTAAGTGGGACATTTTCGAGGATCAGGATCTGGAAGAGTACACGTCAGTGGTACTCTGCTACATAAAAACCTGTGTTGACAATATCACTGTCAGCATGCACATTCATGTGTGCCTTAATCAGAAGCCCTGGATGATGAAGGAGATCAGATCTCTTCTCAAGCACTGCAATACAGCCTTCAGGTCTGGCAACAGAGCCCTTTTCAGTGTGGCTAGAGCCAACTTCAAGAAAGGCATCAGGGTGGCTAAACTGGCCTATAAAAGGAAGACAGAGGATCACTTCACCATCAAGGACCCATATCAACTATGACAAGGTATTCAGCACATCAGCAATTATAAAATCAGTAACCATATGGCTGTTGATGGAAATACCTCGATGGTAGAGGAACATAATTATTTTTTTGCCCATTTTGAGGTGGAAACAGCAGAGACAGTCACACCTAGGCACCAGCAGATAGGGCACAGCAGTCTTCTCCAACCACACCTTCACAGCGCAAGAGCATGATGTAAGATGTGTGCTCAAAGCGGTCAATCTAAGAAAGGCTGCTGACCCTGATGGAGTGAAGGTATGGGTGTTGAAAGAATGCATGGATCAGCTCTCTGGTTTCTTCACAAAGATCTTTAACCTGGTCTGTCCAAGTCTACTATTCCGTCTTGTCTGAAGTCAGCTACGATCATTCCACTGCCAAAAGAAAGCTATCATCAGCAGTCTCAATGACTACCATCCAGTGGCACTTACTCCAGTCATCATGAAGTGTTTTGAACAACTGGTTCTGTGACACATTAAGGGCAGTCTCCCAGTTATCTCAGATACACACCAGTATGCTTACAGAGCAAATAGGTCTATGGAAGATGCCATCGCCACTGCATAACACACTGCACTTTGTCATCTTGAGCAGCAGGGGAGGTATGTGAGGATGCTTTTTGTAGACTTTAGTTCAGCTTTTAACACAGTTATCCCAGATAGACTGGTCACTAAACTCGCTGGACTAGGACTTTCAGTACCTATCTGCCATTGGATTAAAGACTTTCTAAGTAACCATCTTCAGATGGTTAGACTAGGCCCATACCTCTCCTCCACTCTCAGGCTAAACACTGGTGTCCCACAAGGCATTGTGCTAGCCCCCTTCTGTATATTTTTTACACCATGACTGCATCCCCTCTCATTCTACTAATACCATCATTAGGTTTGTGGATGACACCACAATGGTTGGACTTATTTTAGGAGGAGATGAGACAACATATAGAGATGAAGTTCAAAGACTGGCTGCATGGTGCACTGAGAACATCTTGCCCTGAACTCTGTCAAAACAAAAGAACTCATAACAGATTTCCAGAGGCACAAAGCAGATCACAACCCAATATACGTCAATGGAAACTGTGTGGAAAGGATTCCTGTCTTCAAGTTTCTAGGTGTACATGTGGCAGAAGATCTCTGTTTGTCCATAAACACCACAGATGCAATCAGGAAGGCACAGCAGAGTCTTCATTTTTAAGGATCCTCTGGAAAAATAACCTGTACAGAACTACTGATGTCTTTCATCTCTGTTTTGTTGAAAGTGTGCTGACATACTGCATTTCCACGGAGTATGCCAACAGCTCAGTGGCAGAGAGGAATAACCTTCAAAGGATCATTAACTCTGCCTAGAAAATTATTGGCTGCTCACTGCCCTCTTTGGAGGAACTCTTCAGCTCTCGCTGTCTCAGCAGGGCAACCAACATCTTGAAAGACCATTCTCACCTTGGATATCACCTGTCTGAGCTGCTGCCTTCTGGCAGACAGTTCAGGTCCATTCCATCTCAGACAAACAAACTTAAGAAGAGTTTCTATCCCAGGGCTATACGCGAATTGACCAATGCTAAATACTCACGAGTACATATAATAGCCATTTGCACTATAAGGAATATGTTTACATTCCTGTACAACTTACTTTATTCTTTTCATGTGCAATATACCCAAGTGCAATAACTTAAATTGTTTACTGCATTGCATTGCGTTATATTGTATTGTTTGGTATTGTATTCTCTTATTTATTCATGTTCATTTATCTTATCTTAATTGTACCTGTCACTCGTCCAGTCATGATAAAACAGATGAGCATTTGTAGGTTCTGTTCAAGCAGCTTTGTTATGTACAAACACATCAGGATTGAGGCTTAATAACTTTAACTTAGATAAACTTATAAACAAACTAGCTATTATACTCATACATGCTCAATCCCTGACTGCACTGTCAAAATGACACTGAAGGGATCCAGTATCTGTCTGCCTGGGACGACATGATTGACAGACCATGATGCTTTGCCAGAGATGGTCTGCACCTGTTGCCCCTGGGATTCAGGTTACTGGCTAAGGCTCTTGCCACCCCTATAGTGCCTTTTTTAGGAAAAGTTCAAAGGACAAAACCACCACCATAACAGGTACAAGCATGCAAAATCTGAAGGTAATGTTACTCAATGCTAGAAGTCTAAACCTCAAAATGCACTCTCTCTCGAGGCACTCCTAAAAATGGAGAACATTGATATCTGTGCAGTAACTGAGACCTGGTTCAAGCCTCCAGAGAGCACCCCTGCAATACCAGGCTACAACTCTGACCACACTTTCGGCCACCAAACCAGGACCGAAACACTAAAGGTGGAGGAGTGTCAATATTCACCAAGGATATTCACACCACCAGGCTAGTTGCCCAACACAGTGCATCTGAAATACTCCAGCTGCAACTAACACTAGGTAAGACTGCAATCCAAATTGTAGCTTGCTACAGATCCCCCACCATACCCCAAGATTCTCATTACACCTTTCTAAACATACTGGAAAATATTAAGATAGAACCAAACACCCTAATACTGGGTGATTTTAACTACCCTGCCATTAACTGGGAAAACTACTCATGTACCAACACCTTTGCCCAACGGTTCTTGGACTTCATAAATTCCAACGCCCTGGATCAACTAATCCATAGTCCCACCAGGGGCTACAATATCCTAGACCTGGTCATTACCAACATGGAAAATCAATGCTCCACACCTATGGTTACCCCCTTGTTAGTCAGGTCTGACCATAAGCTAATCACCCTTAACATCCACATCCCAAGCACACCCCCCCAGTAAGGAAACCTCCATAAAAAACTTCTCCAAAGCCAACTTCATGCTACTCAAGTCAGAAGTGACAAGCGTCATGACACCCATGCAGACGGGAACTGAAAGTTCAACTGCTGAATCCTACACTAAGGCACTGTACGAGCACATCCACTCATGCATGAATCGTGCCATCCCAAATAGAACCAAGATGCTCGCATCCAAATAAAGGAAGCCAATCTGGTGGTCCCCTGCCATAAACAAACTTTACAATAAAAGGAAGAAACTGTTGCAGAAAAGAGGAAAATCCCAGGATGCAAAAAATGTCCTTACCAGCCTCAGTAAGAAACTGAGATCCCTCATAAAATCCTCCAAAGCTAGTTACGAAAATAAAATTGCCAAAGATTCCAAAGACAACCACAAGGCATTCTATAACTATGTCAAGAATCTAAATGGCAATGCTCAGATCTGCTCTGAGCTAAAACAGAATGGCATTAAATATACTGATCCCAAGGATATTGCCAATATCCTGGCAGATCGATTCAGTGCCAACTTCACCCCCCTCTCACCCCCTAAATAGCCCATCTCAATACTGGAAGATTGCCAAATTCCGGTAATAACGGCCACACAGGTAAAAAACGCACTCTCAAAAGCTAAGAATACAGCATCCATGGGACCAGATGACATCCCAGGCTGTGTACTACATGAACTACAATATGAACTGGCACCTCACCTAAGTGTCATGTTTAATCATAGCCTCACCTCAGGTTTTGTGCCCACTGAGTAGCGTAGAGCTACAGTTATCCCACTCCACAAGGGGGGGGCTCCACCTTGGATCCCGGAAACTACCATCCCATCAGTCTGACAAGCCTTATCTGCAAGGCCATGGAACTTATAAACAAAGACATTGGCAACCTTCAAACACTGGACCCCACCCAGTTTGGGTTCGTAAAGGGCCGATCTTGTCTCCTGAACCTGATTGGCTTCTTCGAATCAGTCTCCAGAGCCATGGACAAGGGTAAGGTAGTCCACACAGCCTATCTAGATCTTGCCAAGGCCTTTGACATCACCCCCCACTCTGGAATCATAGATAAACTTACTAAGCTGGGCATTAATCCCTATGTCAACCAATGGGTTGCTAACTGGCTTACTGACAGAACCCACACTGTAAAAGTAGCCGACTCCAAATCCAGCTCCAGACAAGTGACAAGTGGAGTACCTCAGGGTTCAGTCCTGGGACCGCTCTTGTTTGGCATCTACTTCTCTGAAGTACAGGCCAACACTAAGGGACTCTGGCTAACAAAGTTCGGAGATGACTGCAATCTGGGAGCCATTATTGAATCCCCAAATGGTGTGGATACTCTACAAAAGGGCCTTACAGAAACAGATGCTTGGTGCCAGAGCCATGGGCTCAAGCTCAATGCCAAGAAATGTATAGTTATCCCCTTTGGGAAAAAACATGTATCCATGAATTACCATATAGGTGGCAGTACACTAAACACCGAAAGTGTGATAAGAGGCTTAGGGACACAGGTGGACAGTGGTCTCACCTTTGATAACCACATCGCCACAACAGTCAGGAAATCCTTCTATGTGGCACACCTCATTGCTAAGGGCTTTCATCCAGAAAAAAGGAGGTCATTGTCCCACTGTACTCATCCCTCATTCGACCCATTATAGAATACAATGCCCCATTTGGTATGTACCTCTCAAGACATCTGCAACAACTGGAAAGTCCGCAGAAATACCTCACTAAAAGAATCACAGGCCTAAAGCAGATGCCCTACGCTGACCGCCTTAAAAAGTTCCAGCTATACTCTGTCACATATCGTCTACTCAGAGGCGATCTCTGCTTAACATACAAGGCCATGTCAAACTCAGAGCTGTTGGACATGCTACACTTAAAGAAATCCCAATCCCTCAGAGCCACACGCTCCAGGGATCTAAACCTTGTCATCACAATAAACAAAACATGCTGGAGTTATAGGTTCCTGACCCAGAGACTCCCCAGACTCTGGAATAGATTGCCCATACTTGTCAAGCAGAGTGCCTCTTTGACCCTCTTCAAAAGGAACCTTGACGACTGGATGGGAGAAAGGAAATTAACCCCAGGGATCACGTCAGTCACCCTGCTAGACAGGGGTCCAGGGAAGTAAATAGTGTGGGAAGAAATAGCCAGGGAATTGTTATGGCTAGGCTTGTATAGGCCCTAGGGCTGATAGCCTAGTACCAACCTATGAACCTATATGCTTGCTATTTATATGCACGTGGCATCCTTGGAAATGCTTCTTAAAGCTACAGCATACACACACTATTCTACATCATTCCTCTTTGAGAAATGAGTCATGCAATACTGACGACATTAATTGACATACAATTGATACAAATAATTCTTTGTCATGCAACAGGAACATTGTCTAGATTGCTCTGAGATCTAGAGTCTGTATCACAGGAACAATGTTCCGATATCGATTCTGGTACAGGAAGAAGATGACTGGGATTTTTCCCGTACTCCACACCCTCAGATTCCACAAAGTAGGATCTTGGCTTGGTACATTTACATGTTACTTGACCAATCTGGTTGAAACCTTTCACCGTTTGTATCCTCACTGTCTCTCCTTCTTTCTATGGAAGAAGAAATCTGCTCAATTTATCATAGCTGGACTTCTGGAAAAAACACTTTCTCTGTAGTTGGGCTCCGATTGTTCTGTTCTTTGCTTTAGGCCTCAACAAACTGGAACTGATAGGCAATGTTGTTCTGGTTTGTCTAGATAGAAGTTTCTGAGCAGGAAAGCCAAGTATATCATCATGGGATATGTTTCTGAGATTGAGTAAGTTCAAAAAGACATCGGTATTATCACGCTTTGCTTCACTAATAATTGCTTTGACTCTGTACTGCACGTTCAGCTAGTCCATTTAACTGTGGGTATTCTGGACTACTAGTAATATGTACAAAGTCCCATTCTTTTGCAAATTTCTGAAACAACTGACTGGTAAACTGGGTACCATTGTCAGCAATACCTTTGTGTGGACTACCATGGACTGAGAAATGACATTTCAACTTAGTGATAACAGCAGTGGATGTTAGATTAGGTAGTAAATCAATCTCAAACCAGTTCAAATAAGAGTCTACCAACACTAAGTAATACCAATTTTTCCACTCAAATATATTAGTGGCTACTGTTGACCAAGGTAGTTCAGAAACTTGACTTAGCTGAAGTGTTTTTTTTGTGAAAATGCGGTTTAGTACTATAGCATACTGAACAAGAAGAAAATACTTTAGCAATGTCTTTTGCTAGAGAAGGCCAAAATACTAGTCCTCTCACCCTTCTTTTTGGTAGATTCAGAACCTGGGTGATCACAATACAAAATCTGGATACATTCATGTTGTAAGGAAGCAGGAACAACAATTTTTGGGCCTTTGAAAATAATGCCATCTTCCATCAACATATTATCTCTGTAAGGAAAATAAGTTTGCACTTTGGGTGGTACACTAGATTGCTTTGACGATCATCCAGCATTAATGCAGTGGTTGAGCTTTTGCAAAATTGGATCTGTCTTTGTACGATCTCTCAGCTCATCAAGTCTTGTGGTAAAAAAGTTATCCTCTTCCATGAAATCAAAGTCAAAATTCTCTGCATTAAGCTGTTCCATGGCATTTCTGGGGGTGATCAGGATAAGGTATCAGCCAGATAAAGAAGTTTGTCTTTTGTATAAACCATTTTGAAGTTGTACTTTTGTAATTTGAGCATCATTCTTTGTAATCATGCTGGAGCTGAATGCTTAGGCTTCTATAAAATATTTATTTATTTTACATTTGTTGACCTGGATAGTCCGACTGGATACATGTCCATCTTCAGCGGAGGCCCAGGGAGAAAATCTCCAAGGTAGTCAGAGTCAAAATTATAACAATGTAGACATAATTACAGGTAAGTTATTTACAGAGGATACATGAAAAAACATGATAGGCAAGTTCACAGGTATAGTTATCCCTGGTTTAAGTCAGGGGAATACATTGACAGTAGGCAGAAAGTAATATATTATATACATTTATGAGGAGGGTTAACCAAGCTTGTTATAGTGGCAAAGCCAGTTTAGTGCCAGATGTTGTCTGAGTTTGGTTTAAACTGGCAAAGGGAGGAGAGCGAAGTAATGTCGGCTGGAAGGAAATTCCAAACTCTTGACTACAGAGTTTGCAAAGAGGGCATCCCCAGCTGTATTGTTAATTTTGATTGTCTGAATTAATAATTTGTTTGAGGATCTAAGCAGTCTCTGATTTTTATGAGGGGTGATAATATTCCTTAGGGATGGTGTATTTTCTGGATAATAGAGAATTTTTTTAGATATAGTCAGAAGGTTGTATTGGATTAGACTGGGAAGTTCTAGCCACCCAAGCTGTTTGAGGTTAATGCAGTGGTGTGTTCTAAATGGCAGGCCAGTGGCAGACCTGGCAATGTGATTGTAACAGGATGACAATCTATTTAGGGCCGACTTCTTTAGATTAGAGAAAAGGGGGAGGCATATAGAAGTGCTGAGATTAGGTGGGTGCGGGCTATGACAATCCTGGCTGGAGGGGTTAGGAAGGCTTTTATTCTATACAGTGATCCTAGTTTTTTATTGATGTTCTTGATTAACTGATTGACATGAAAGTCAAATTTTTGGTTATTATCAATAATGACTCCTAGTAGTTTTGTAGAGGGGTCTGGGGAGATAACAGTGCCATCCTTTGCATTAATGTTGAAGGTAAAATCATCAGACCTTTGTGTAGGTGAGAAAAACAGCATTTTGTTTTTTTTGGGATTTAATAACAGGTGACGTTCAGAGAACCAGTTTTCTATGGTATTAAAGGTGGACTGGGTAGCAGACCTCAGTTCTGAAGGAGATGTAGAAAAGCAAATCAGGATTGAGTCATCAGCGTATTGGATACAGCTGTTTGGGATGACTGTGTATAAGTCATTAATAAAGATGGAAATCAGCAGAGGCCCTAATATTGAGCCTTGTGGCACTCCAAAGGTGTTTGGTAGAAGGCTAGACAGCTTGTCTTTCCAGAGAACAGCCTGCTGCCTCCCACTGAGGTAGGATTTAAACCACAGCATGGTTTTGGAATCTAGATAGAAGGTTTTCAGGGTGTGTAACAAAAGTTGGTGATCAACCATATTGAATGCCTTAGAGAGATCCAAGAAGAGGGCAGAAGAGATATAATTGTTGTTACGGTTGTTGTTTATGGTATTGCTGAAAGCCAGGAGGGCCGAGGTTGTGCTGTGGTGTGGTCGGAATCCATGGTGGGTATCGGCCATGAGGTGATTTTGGATTAGGTGGTGCATGAGTTGTTCGTGTACACATTTTTCCATTGTTTTTGCCAGTGGGGAAAGTATAGCAATTGGTCTATAGTTGGAGAAATCAGTGGAGGATCCTCCTTTATGTAATGGGATTACATAGGCTGCTTTCCATAAGGTGGGAATTTTTGCCTCTGTTATGGTCCGATTAATTAGAATCAATTTAGGATAGGCAATAGCATCAGCTGATTTTTGGAGGTTCTCGGTGGGGAGTTGGTCAGCGGCGAGTGTGGTGGGTTTTAATTTTTTGAGGAGAGAGCGAACAAGTGATGTGGGCACTGGTTGGAGGCTAAATGAGGGTTGGTTTAGAGGGTGGTATTATCAGGGCTGGGGGAGCTAGGAGATAGTTGGCTAGCTAGGGTTTGCATTGTTTCAGTAAAGAAATGGTTAAAGCAGTCTGAGACATCCTGAGGAGATTTATCAGTGGTAGCAGTGGGGATGGCGGTGGATGTTTTTCCAGGGTGAAGTAGATTGTTCAGACCTGCCCAGAACTTCTGAGGATTATTCCAGTTAACTGTCTGTAAATTATGATAGTATTGTTTTTTGTCTGTTAGAATGGATTTTTTAGTTTCATTCGTAGCTTGCCTATACTTAACATGATCATGGAGGTCTTTAGTTGAGCACCATAGGGCCCATAATTTGTTTCTACTATTGTTTTTTTGTCTGGTATCTTTAGTAAGCCATGGTGCAGTTTTAGCTTTTGTTCACTTTGAGCGGGCAGCAGCATGCAGATCTAGGATTTCAAGAAATTTATTTTTGAAATATGCAACTGCCTCCTCCAGGGGAAGGTGTTTTAGCATAGACCAATTACAGGAGATAAGTTCCTGTTGGAATTTGGCAGGGTGAAAGTCTTTATTGTTTCTGACTTTCCTGATTATGGGAATTTGTGGGATAATGGCTTTTTGCTTAATGATATAAGTGAGGAGGTGGTCACTGAGGTCACCGGGAAGGGTATTCACAGTGTACAGTTGGGGGTTGCTATTTAGAAGAACCCAGTGGAGTATGGTTTCTTTTTGGATGGGTTTACCTAGCCTGGTTGGGGTAGTTATGGTTTGCATGAAAGTATGCAGGTTAATATGGGTAGAGGGGGATTGTGAGGAACAGGTGCTCCAGTCTATGTTAAAGTCACCAAGCAGTAGAGTTTAAAGGTTGGTGATCAGTCTCAATCAAAATATCTCGACAATAAATATAATCATGAAACTTTGAACATGCAAATACTATTGTCAAAAGTTCTTTCTCAATTTCAGCATATTGCATTTCGGTCTGGGAAAGAGATCTAGATGCATAGGTTACTGGTCTGCCCTCTTGAAGATTAAACTCTGAGCTTTGGCCAGCTGAGACCTATATGAAATCAAATCAACTGGACGTTTAAGTGAATTTAAGTAAATCTTTATCTGCACTTTTTTTCAAATAATACAGCATTTATATTGATTTATTTGTGTTGCATTGAATACTATCCAGCTGGAAGTTGTGGCTCTGTTTTTTCAGTTAATGCTTGTTAGAATTCTTGAATAGCCAGTGATAAGTGGGGGTAGTTCACTTCATTGTTATTCAGTTTCTGCCTAATATAAGTGGTACGTTTTGAATTATTTTCTGCTTAAACTCTGAGCTTTGGCCAGCTAAGACCTACATGAAATCAAATCGACTGGATGTATAAGTGAATTTAAGTAAATCTTTATCTGCAATTTTTTTTCAAATAATACAGCATTTAAATTGATTTGTGTTGCACTGAATACTATCTAGCTGGAAGTTGTGGCTCTGTTTTTTCAGTTAATGCTTGTTAGAACAATTGAATAGCCAGTGATAAGTTGAGGTAGTTCACTTCATTGTTATTCGGTTTCTGCCTAATATAAGTGGTACATTTTGGATTATTTTCTGCTTAAACTCTGAGCTTTGGCCAGCTAAGACCTACATGAAATCAAATCAACTGGATGTATAAGTCAATTTAAGTAAATCTTTATCTGCACTTTTTTCAAATAATACAGCATTTAAATTAATTTATTTGTGTTGCATTGAATACTACCTAGCTGGAAGTTGTGGCTCTGTTTTTTCAGTCTTCGGTTTCTGCCTAATATAAGTGGTACATTTTGAATTATTTTCTGATTAAACTCTGAGCTTTGGCCAGCTAAGACCTACATGAAATCAAATCAACTGGATGTATAAGTGAATTTAAGTAAATCTTTATCTGCACTTTTTTCAAATAATACAGCATTTAAATTGATTTATTTGTGTTGCATGGAATACTATCTAGCTGGAAGTTGTGGCTCTGTTTTTTCAGTTAATGCTTGTTAGAATTCTTGAATACTAGTGATAAGTGGAGGTAGTTCACTTCATTGCTATTCGGTTTCTGTCTTTTATAAGGGGTACATTTTAGATTATTTTCTGCTTAAACTCTGAGCTTTGGCCAGCTAAGACCTACATGAAATCAAATCAACTGGATGCATAAGTGAATTTAAGTAAATCTTTATCTGCACTTTTTTCAAATAATACAGCATTTAAACTGATTTATTTGTGTTGCATTGAATACAATCTAGATGGAAGTTGTGGCTCTGTTTTTTCAGTTAGTTCCCCACCCACCCTCCCTGCTTTTGTTTTGGTGTTAATTTTGGTAGCTTTGAAACTGCCTGCCCCTCTTGTAAATTTGTATTTGGATACTCCTCCTGGGCCCATCTCGTTTGCTCACTCAAAAAAAAAAAAATTTGCACTTTTTTTCATCTGTTTTTTCTTCCTACTTTATTTTTCTTTTGCATCATCTTAAAAGTACTCAGTTGTATTTATTACTGCTTGGTGTAACTATCATTCTAAGCCTTTTGGTTTAAGCACTTGGGCTTCAGACCAGTTGGTTTACATTAAGAAGGTTTGTGGTCTGCACTGTTGTGGCAGGACAGGTAGCTTACATACTTCCAAGTTGGGAACTGCTGATTGAAGGCTCAGTGTCTGTTATTCTAAAAGTGTATTAGTTCTGGTTTAAGCACTTGGGATTCAGGCCAGTTATTCTACATTAAGAAGGTTTGTGGTCCGCACTCTTGTGGGAGGAGAGGCTGGACTCTGCCCTTCTGAGCTGGGAATTTCTGGTTAAAGGCTTATAGTGCCTACATATTTGAACTGTTTCTTACTGAAATTGGTGCGCCTTGTTTGCTGTAGCATAGACTAGATCCAGGCCTGCTGAATCTAGCTTTGTTTGCATAACTTGAGCACTAATCCAGGCCTTCTTAAAGGTACTCAATTGTAATTATTACTGCTTGGTAGTAACCTGATTAAAGTATAGCTATCATTCTAAGCCTTTTGGTTTAAGCACTTGGGCTTCAGACCAGTTGTTTTACATTAAGAAGGTTTGTGGTTTGCACTGTTGTGGCAGGACAGGTAGCTTACACCCTTCTAGGTTGGGAACTGCTGACCGAGGGCTCAGTGTCTGTTATTCTAAAAGTGTGTTAGTTCTGGCTAGTCATTTTACATTAAGAAGGTTCATGGTCTGCGTTCATGTGGCAGGACAGGCTGGACTCTGCCCTTCTGAGCTGGGAATTTCTGGTTAAAGGCTTATAGTGCCTGCATATTTGAACTGTTTCTTACTGAAATTGGTGAGTCTTGTTTGCTGTAGCATAGACTAGATCTAGGCCTGATGAATCTAGCTTTGTTTGTATAACTTGACTACAGGAACAGGGCTCAGTTTTGAGATTTTTTTTACTGGTTAATTGGGTAATTTGTTTGAAAGCCTTTTCTGATTGCTTGTAGTCATCTAAAGCTGTTTTAAGTGTATTTTTTACTGCTTGTAGTCATTTAAAGCTGTTTTAAAGGTATTTTTTATTGTTTTTGTTTGCCTTATCTTTAAAAAAAATTTCCTTGTTTCCCACCTTTCTAAGCTAGTATAGTCCAGTTTTCAGGCTAGTGCTGAATTCAGGGCTGTGTTACAATTTTCTGAGTTGCCCATACCTTACTTGGATAGAGGGAGGTTTCTCTGTTCACCTGTGAGAAAGGGAGCTTTGAGCAGCCATCTGTCCGTGGAGGAGTGGTTCCAGCCCAGAAGTTAGTAGTTTATAGGCCATTTTTGGCTAATTTCTATGTCTTTCATTTTCCTGCTGTAAAAACCACATTTGCACGGTTTTGCACATCCGTGCAGTGCCGGTTAGCTAGGGCTAAATTTATCCCAGCTCCACCAAGTCTCCTGTTCAGTTTTTTTCCTTGAAAGTAGTCTAACTCTCAGCCTAAGCACTTAAAAAGCATCCTACAGTCCAGCACTTGCTCAGACCTAATAGCAAGCACTAATATACCCCAGCACTTGATTGCCCAGCAGGGCAAGGCTCATTATTCACCCTCACCAACCAAGCGACTAAGCAGCTCACCCTACTATTCAGGCATGACCAAAGGGCAATTTCAGGTATACTCTCCAGTCCAGCTGGTGAACCTGGGATCCTGAGGCAATGTTACAACTGCCTGATGTACAAAGACAACCCTCTCCTCCTACCACAAAACATTAACATATGCGAGAGATGCAATTATATAGCTAAAGTGGAGGCTAAGGTCTCTCCACCCAAGACTGAAACAGGCAGTCATGAGGAGAAGGTTAACACTTGCACCACACCTCCAGCTTCACATAGACATACTAAACCAGCACTGGCATAAAATACACATAAATACACAAAATCATACTCAGAGGCTCTGAATAAACCTGCAAAAGCATCACAGACCTCCAAAGCAGACACCCAAAAAACCTGCACATCCTGTCACAAACCAGACAACACATAAAACACAAAATCAGTGTGCCGCACATTCACAGCCCTTAAGGCGAAATAACATACCTAACACACTAGTAATAGGTGATTCTATAGTCAGGCACACTGACATCCCACTCACTAGGCTGGACAAGGGGAAGGTTACTGTTAGCTGCCTGTCGGGAGCAAGAATCTGCCACATAACACAAGCACTCAGGTCACTCCAGAACAAGTACAAATATGACTCTGTCATTGTTCATGTTGGTGTGAATGACCTGAGATGCACCTCCCTGGACTACATGAAAAGAGACATGGAAGAGCTCTCTGATCATGTTGCCCAGGCGGGTATGACCCTGACAATGAATAGCATCCTGCCCTCACCAGAAATGATACCGCAGTATAAAGAAAAAAATTATCAATTTCAACAATTGGCTAAGCTTCTGGTGTCATTCAAAGGGGATCTAGTGTCTGTCAGCCTGGGGCGACATGCTTAACAGGCCTCATTCCTTCGCAAGAGATGGCTTGCACCTGTCACCCCTAGGCTTTCTAGTACTGACCAAGGCTCTTGTTGCCCCTATAGTGCCTTTTTTAGGCAAAGCTCAAAAGTCAAACCCACCTCCGTAAACAGCACAAATAAAAAAATGAGGGTTATGCTACTCAACGCCAAGAGTTTAAATCTCAAAATGCATGAGCTCGAAGCACTCCTCAGTATGGAAAACGTCGACATCGCAGTAACTGAAACCTGGTTCAAGGCTCCACAGAGCACCCCAGCACTACCGGACTACAACTCATACCACACATTTCGGCCACAGAACATAGACCAAAACACAAAAGGAAGGATACCTACACCTCCAGGTTAGTGGTGCAGCATGATATCTCCGAGATCATCTATGTGCAACTAACATCAGGCAAATCTACAGTGCAAATTGTGGCCTGCTACAGATGACCCTCCATGACCCAGGACCACCACTCTGCCTTTCTGGAGACACTGGAAAACATGAATGTCCTACCGAACACCCTGATATTGGGCGATTTCAATTATCCTACTGTTAACTGGGAAAACTACTCAAGTACAAACTCCCAGGTCCAGCGCTTCCTGGAATTTATCAACTCAAATGCCCTAGATCAGCTGGTAAACTCCCCTACCAGAGGTGAAAACATATTGGACCTGGTCATCACCAACATGGGCGACAGGTGTTCTACACCGGAGGTCAACCCGTTACTGGTTAGATCAGACCATAAACTAATCACTCTGGATGTCCACACCACACCACCACCTCCAACCAAGGAAACCACAGTGAAAAACTTTTCTATATCTAACTTCACCTTACTTAAGACAGAGGTGGTAAGATTCACAGTCCCCACGCTAAAGGATAACAGTGTCCAAGATGCAGGAACCTTTACAAATGCACTCTATGAGCACCTACAAGGATGCCCTCCATAGCAAAACCAATACTCACGCCTCTAAGAGAAGGAAACCAGTCTGATGGAGCCCTGCCATAAACAGGCTATACAATAGAAGGAGGAAACTAGTTCAGGAAAAAAGTAAATCCCAAGAAGGAAAGACATCCTGATCAGTATCAGTAAGAAACTAAGGTCCCTCATAAAATCCTCCAAATCTAACTTTGAAAGAAAAATAACCAAGGATTTAAAAGATAGCCACAAAGCCTTCTTTAGCTATGTCAAGAATCTAAGTGGCAACTCGCAGATATGCTCTGAGCTAGTGCAAAATAGCACAAAATATACTGAACCCACTGATATTGCCAACATCCAGGCAGATAGATTCAGTGCAAACTTCACCCCCCCCTCACCCCCAAAAGGGCCCACAACAATACCAGAAATGTGTAGTGTCCCAGAAATCACAGATGCACAGGTGAAAACAGCCCTTTCAAAAGCCAAAAGCACAGCATCAATGGGGCCAGATGGTGTCTCAGGCTGCGTCTTGCATGAACTACAGAACAAACTAACCCCCCCACCTAAACACATTGTTCAACCTCAGCCTCTCCACAGGCTACTTGCCCATAGAATGGCACACAGCAACATTTATTCCTCTCCACAAAGGAGGGGCCACAACTGACCCTGGTAACTATCGCCCCATAAGCCTGACTAGCCTGGTCTGCAAGGCTATGGAGCGCATCATGATGGAACTCATTAACAAAGACATTGGGAACCTCCAAACACTTGACCCAACCCAGTTCGGCTTTGTTAAGGGCAGATCATGCCTATTAAACCTGGTTGACTTCTTCGAGACAGTCACCAAGGCCATAGATGAGGGGAAGGTAGTTCACACAGCCTACCTTGACATCGGCAAGGCTTTTGACACCATTCCCCACTTGGGAATTATAGAAAAACTCACCAGCCTGAACATAAACCCCTATGTCAGGAGATGGATTGCCAAATGGCTTACAGACAGAACTCACATGGTAAAAATAGCGGGCTTCAGGTCCGACTCTAAACCAGTCACAAGTAGTGTCCCAAAAGGCTTGGTCCTGGGACCCCTACTGTTTGGCATATACTTCTCAGAAGTACAGGCAAACACAGGAGGACTATGGCTAACCAAGTTTGCCGATAACTGCTAACTGGGAGCCATAATTGACTCTTCGGCTGACACTGACATTCTCCAAAAGGGCCTTACTGAGACGGACACCTGGTGTCAAAATCATGGTCTCAAGCTAAATGCCAAAAAATGCATAGCCATCCCATTTGGGAAAAACAAAACACCCATGAATTACCACATAGGTGGCAGCCCCCTTAATACAGAAGAGGTAATAAGAGATCTGGGGACTCAGGTAGATAGTAATCTCTCCTTTGACAATCATATTGCCAAAGTAGTCAGGAAATCCTACTATGTAGCCCATCTAATTACTAAAGGGTTCGCATCTAGAAATAAAGAGGTTATAGTGTCCCTCTTCTCATCACTCATCAGACTCATCATAGAGTACAATGCCCCATTTGGGATGTACCTCACAAGATACTTCCAACAGCTGGAAAGGCCACAAAAGCACCTCACCAAGAGGATTACTGGCCTCAAACATATGTCCTATGCAGCCCGACTGGAAAAACTCCAGCTGTACTCAGTGGCATATCATTTACTCAGAGGTGATCTCTGCCTGACTTACAAAGCCAAGTCCAACTCAGAATTGATGGACATGCTCCACCTAAAGAAATCCAAGTCACTGCGAGCCACTCGCTCTAGTGAGCTAAACCATGCCACAACAATAAATAGAACATGCTGGAGGGATATATTCCTGTCACAGAGACTCCCCATGCTTTGCAACAAATTCATAACTACATTAGGCAGAGCCCCTTACTAACACTCTTCAAGAGAAACCTTGATGAGTGGATGGGTAACAGAAAATACACCCCTGTGATCACTTCATTGGCTCTTCTTGACAGAGGCTCAGTTAATTAATCAATGGGGCAGCAAAAGCTGACACACTCTGGCTAGGCTTATAAATGCCCTTGGGCAGATAGCCTAGTACCGACCTATGAACCTAATTGCACCAAGACCAAATTTTGAAGAATCACAGGAAAGGGTTACTGGTTTATTGACATTATAATATCTTAATGAAGGTAGGGTGGCAATTTTATGCTTAAGGTCTTCAAATGCTCTCTGGTGCTGTTCCAACCAAGACCATGTAATATTTTTGTGCTTCAGCTCTCTCAAAGATGCTGTCAACTCACTGAAGTCTGGTATAAACTTGCTTAAATAGTTGACCATGCCAATAAAATGTTGTAGAGCTTGAACTTTATCTGGTG
Source organism: Protopterus annectens (assembly GCF_019279795.1). Taxonomy (NCBI): domain Eukaryota; kingdom Metazoa; phylum Chordata; order Ceratodontiformes; family Protopteridae; genus Protopterus; species Protopterus annectens. The sequence continues at coordinate 1,710,079,896 of NC_056737.1, forward strand.
CTGGCATTTCAAGAATAGCTGCTTTCTTGGATGGGTCTGGTTGCAAGCCAGTGCTAGTAAATAAATGACTTACATATGTAACTTCTGGTAGTCTGAATTTCCACTTCAGAGGATTGAACTTTAAGTTCACTTCATGTGCTCTGTCTAGAGCTTTTCTAAGGTTTCTGTCATGCTCTTCTTCACCATTGGATCTAACCAATAAGTCATCTACTATTATGGCACAAGGATAACCTAAAAGAAATTGCTCTACTGCATGCTGAAAGACTTAATTTGTGGAATTTATTCCAAATGGCATCCTGAAGAATCTATACCTGCCAAGAGGGGTACTGAAAGTAGTCAATAATGAAGATTTGCGATCAAGCATGACTTGCCAAAATTAACTTTTTGCATCTAAGACTGAAAAAAACAGTGGCATTTGGTATTAGGGCTGTGACTTCCTTGACTGTATTCATGGGATGATGTGGACTCTTTAATGCTTTGTTCAAATCTCTTGAATCAATGCATATTCTGATTTCACTTGAGCCTTTTTTGTGGGCTGCTACTATAGACAACACCCATTCAGTTGGTTCTGTAAATGGGCAAATTACACCTTGCTGCACCATTTTATCCAACTAACCTTTGACTTTATTCTGCATAGCTATCAGAACTTTCCTTGCTGGACTGACCTCTGAGTCTAACTTCATAGAATACACAACTGGAAGTTTGCCTAACTTATCATCGAAAACATCAGCATACTCTGAGAAAACAGCTTCAGTAAAATTGGAACTAGGACATGTGCATATATGATGAACTTCTTTGGCAAAGGAAAGCAAATTAATTTTCAAACAGTCTCTGAGACCCAATAATGAATGCACAGGTCTTTGGACTACATAAAATAGTAAGCTGTAGCAGTTCCTAGCCAAGTAACATGAAAGTACTACTGAGCCTTCGGTTTGAATTTCTTCACCTCCATAAGCAGCAAGTTTCACACAACTGGTCACATTAAGTTGCTCAACATTTCTCACCTTGGCAAAAGTGCCTGCTGACATAACATTACACTTTAAACCAGGTTCTACTTTGAGCTCAGTGGATTTACCATTGATCTGGACAGTACAAAACACTTCATTCTTTGCCAGCAAATTCACTGCATCAACATTTTCACCATTCACTGATACACCATCTACATAGAAATTAGAATTGCAGCTCTCTATATGATCAATTTGCTTTTTTGAGTGATCTTTCTTTATAACTTTGTGAGGTTTACTTGATTTGCTAAACTTTTGAAAATGGTTCCAGTTTTCACACTTGTGGCATTGCTGACCAAACGCTAAACATTTTTCTCTTTTAGAGTCATGATTGGCACCACAATTTTGACACTTAACAATAAAGCTTGATTTGAGTTTTGCTGACTCACCCTTGTACTGCACAGAAAATGTCCTTTTCCTAGAACCTGCTGGAAAACTATAGGTTTTACCTAAGGAGCCTGGAGGGGTGGCAGGTGTAATATGCTTAGGCCTGCTTCTACTAGCCACGTGTTGCATGCTGTCGACGTTTGCTCTGGAGCCTGATGAAACCATGCTCTTATCACTTGCAAGCATACTTATGTGCCTCTCTGTATCTTCATGGATTTGACAAATGTCAATAGCTTTGCTCAACATTAAATCACTGTCACGAAGCAAAATCTTTCTCACTGCAGCACTGTTAATACCGCACACAAGCCTGTCCTTTATTAACTCATCTTTTAAGTCACCAAACCTACACATGTTAGCTTTGTTTTTCAGGTCAGTAATATAAGCTGCAAAAGTTTCCCTTGGTTTTTGATCCCTTGTGAAAAACAAATGCCTCTCTAATGTAACATTTGTCTGGAGGTTACACATCTCCTTGAATCTGCATTTTGAACACTCAGGGTCTTCCCTTGATTCTTCCTGTATAACAATATGATGGTTTTCACCTTCTCCCTCATATACTGCTGTTGCATTCACAAATGAATGCTCTCTTTCAATAGCCCCTGACCCAGCTAGGTTTAGCAAAATTAACTCCCTTGTGCATGCATCTTTGTCAGAATAAGCTGTTTGTATAAAAATACCATACCCTTTCTCAAATATTCCCCAGTTCTCTACAATATTCTGATCAAATACAAGTGGTGATGGTGTGCAAAATTAATCTGCCATATTAACACATACCAGTGAAGGCTTTTGCAAGTATGCACAAACATAAATATGTATACATATGCCAGAAATGTATGCCAGTACTTGTAACTATGCCCAATAGCACAACAAGCTTCTGAATAACTGAACTTTGTGAAATAAGTCTCCTGGGCACAAGAATACTCTTGAAATCACTGTACTGTTAGAAATCACCTCTTATCAGTGTAAGAAACATTTCAAAATAACTGCACTGTGCAAATGAACTGAGCAGAAGAAGCTCAGAGCAAGAAATATTTTGAAGTAATTGCACTTTGTGAATAAATAGTACATATCACACTAAAACATTCCCAAAATGGCTGTATTTTGGTAAATAACTCTTTACAGTGCAAGAAATACTCTGTAATAGTGGAACATTGTGAATAGACACAGCCAGCACAAGAAACTTTACAAAATGGCTGTATTTTGACTGGACTTTACGAAATAGTTGTACTTTGCACACAAATAAACTCTTCTAAATAAATACACAGTAATAAGCACACACTGTAACCACTTTTACACACTTTGAGATACTTCAAATAACTCTAGTTATGCCCTGAATAGCTTCAATCAATGTGAGATAGTAGTTTATGCCAAAACACAGTACCTTGCCAAAAACATGCAGTGCCTTGCTTTATTCATGTTTAATGTGCCCTTTTTGCCCTTCATTATACTCACTTTGCTCATTTAATCTCATTCTTGTGCTCATTTTACTTGAAACATTCTTGTTTTATTTTAAACATGCTTATTTTGCTTTAAATATGCTCATTTTGCAATTCTGAGGTAATTTCTAACCCTTTATTTGCTTTCCTGATAATTGTTTTATTAAATATCTTAATTTTAAACATTTTGTTTAATTAATAAACTTTTTCTGCCTTTCACTGGTTTAATAATGCAGTTTGTGCCCTTGCAATGCTCCATTTTATCATTTTTAATAAATAAATAATTTGTGCAAGTTTTCATTTCCTTTGTTTTGTTTCTGACCCTTTTTTGTGCTCAGTTCTCTTAGTTTACCTTCACTGTTAACTCTGCAACTTGTAGCTCTGAAAAGCAGTATCTGGATTCCCAGTTCTGACACCATGTCACTCATCCAGTCAGGATAAAACAGATGAGCATTTGTGGTTTCATTTGAAGCAGCTTTATTATGTACAAACACATCAGGATTGAGGCTTAATAACTTTCACTTAGATAAACTTATAAATAAACTAGCTATCACACTCATATATGCTCACTCTCTGGCTGCACTCTCAAAAAGGCACTGAAGCTAGAACGTGCTTGCTATTTATATGCATGTACTGTCCTTGGAAATGCTTCTTAAAGGTACAACATACACACAATTCTACACTACTTTTAAATAAGTTCCTGTGTAGCAAATATAAATATCTTATCAGACTAAGACTCTTAAAACTGGTCAGTATTAGTTCTTTTATAAATATTTGCAATTAATTTTGAGGTCTTGGGTGATTTATAAACAGTAATGGTTTAAAAACATTTCTCTGGATTCAACTGTAATAAGACAGCTTGTATATTCATACTTTATACAAATGTGGTTTATGCTATAGCTAATATCTACACAGAGAATCATACATCCCCCAGTTTCCCTTGTACCCCTGTAACAGTAAGAACCATTTTATCCATCTTCTAATACATATCCCAAGTAATCGTCATTGAGCCAGGCCTCTGCTATTCTGCCTTACTGGGATTACATGTATTAGGACATAATCCTATTCTATGAATTTAGTCATCTGGCTTTTAGCACTAGTTTGTTGGTTTGTTTGTGTCTTTCGGCTTTTCCCGGTTAGGGGTCGCCACAGTAGAACTCCGGTCCACTAATGATTGGCAGTTGATTTTTATGCACCGTTTACCAGGCCTGATGCACAACCTTCAACAAAGGTATGCCCATTCACGCATGTCTCCCCGCAGAAGACGCTCTAGCTGAGAATCGAACCGGACAGCATCTTACTGTGAGGCAACAATGCAGTATAAAGTATAATTAACATATTCACTCCCTTAATATGATGACTTTATCTGTCTAAACATAGAAATATTAGCTGGCCTTGACTGTGACCAATATGACCAAGGCTGAATCAGTAACTTGTACACTGGAGGAGTCATTGATGTAATGAAGAATTATCATCTGTTTCAGAAGGAGAGTGTGGGGGGAGGTGGCAAAGTGTGCGTCCAGGACACACTGGTTTTGATACTGGGGCCATGATGTGAGACAGCTTCCAGATTATAAGAAGGGTGGGCAATTCAGTGCAAACATTTCCACTTAGCTGAGGGTGGGACCCCTCACTTTGTGATTACATGCTCACCTCATGGCTTTATCCCAGCATGTCAGGAAAGGGTAAAAACTCATCTGGCCCTGGAACCTCTGTTCGGTTTCTCAGTCATGGAGATGTCACTAGCCTAATCTGTAGGAGGTCATCATGGCCAGAGAGGTAAGGCTCACCCAGCAAAGGGGCACATCAAATAACCCCCTGCTATGTGGTGGCCCCAAGGAAGAAAAATAAGTTATTGGGGATGTTGAGCTGTTTATGCTAGTAGAAGTTGGGGGAGAATATTTGCTTGTTTTTATTGTATATGTTAATCTTTCCTTACCTTCTACACTCAAGTACAATCCATCCTGCTTATATGTCTTTTTTTCATTAAAAAAGGGCTAGTTATCCCTATATTCAGTATTCAGCAACTTTTACTCTAACAAGATATTCTGGTTCTGAATTTATCATTTTGTCTATTTAACTAAGATGTGGTGCCTCACTTTTAGTTGAATACCTGACTCAAATTGTGTACACTAAAGGCTTTTGTTTACTGAGTTGATTGTCCTGTCATGCTGGTTGTGTGATCATGGTGATTACATTAGGGGTAGTAGGGGCAAATCTTCCCCCTTGTGGGTTTGGCAGATGAAGCCCTTCCTCAACAGAAGCACACGTTTTCTGATTTTTTTGTGTTTGAATGTGTGTGCGTTGTCAGGATCTCAAATGCAAGCCTGTTTCCCTTCCATTTGCAATCATATCTGTGTTTGCAAAATTTTTTGTTGACCATTGCAAAGTTGATCTTTTTTGTTCAGCTATGTTACATGATGGTTGATTATTGTGCTACTTGAGGATTGTGAATACACTCCTTTTATTTTGGATTATTTTATGCTTAAACTCTGAGCTTTGGCCAGCTAAGACCTACATGAAATCAAATCAACTGGACGTATAAGTGAATTTAAGTCAATCTTTATCTGCACTTTTTTTCAAATAATACAGCATTTAAATTGATTTATTTGTGTTGCATTGAATACTACCTAGATGGAAGTTGTGGCTCTGTTTTTTCAGTTATTTCCCCACCCCTCTCCCTGCTTTTGTTTTGGTGTTAATCTTGGTAGCTTTGAAACTGCCCACCCCTCTTGTAAATTTACATTTGGATACTCCTCCTGGGCCCATCTCGTTTGCTCACTCAAAAAAAAAAAATTGCACTTTTTTCATCTGCTTTTACTGTATTTGTGTTTCTTCCTACTTTAGTTTGATTTTGCAAATTGTATTTATTACTGCTTGGTGTAACTATCATTCTAAGCCTTTTAGTTTAAGCACTTGGGCTTCAGACCAGTTGTTTTACATTAAGAAGGTTTGTGGTCTGCACTCTTGTGGGAGGAGAGGCTGGACTCTGCCCTTCTGAGCTGGGAATTTCTGGTTAAAGGCTTATAGTGCCTAAATATTTGAACTGTTTCTTACTGAAATGGGTGCGCCTTGTTTGCTGTAGCATAGACTAGATCCAGGCCTGCTGAATCTAGCTTTGATTGCATAACTTGAGCACTAATCCAGGCTTTCTTAAAAATATTCAATTGTAATTATTACTGCTTGGTAGTAACCTGATTAAAGTGTAGCTATCATTCTAAGCCTTTTGGTTTAAGCACTTGGGCTTCAGACCAGTTGTTTTACATTAAGAAGGTTTGTGGTCTCCACTGTTGTGGCAGGACAGGTAGCTTACACCCTTCTAGGTTGGGAACTGCTTATTGAGGGCTCAGTGTCTGTTATTCTAAAAGTGTGTTAGTTCTGGTTTAAGCACTTGGGCTTCAGGCCAGTTATTTCACATTAAGAATCTTCGTGGTCTACACTCTTGTGATAGGAGAAGCTGGACTCTGCCCTTCTGAGCTGGGAATTTCTGGTTAAAGGCTTATAGTGCCTGCATATTTGAACTGTTTCTTACTGAAATTGGTGTGCCTTGTTTGCTGTAGCATAGACTAGATCCAGGCTTGATGAATCTAGCTTTGTTTGTATAACTTGACTACAGGAACAGGGCTCAGTTTTGAGATTTTTTTACTGGTTAATTGGGTAATTTGTTTGAAAGTCTTTTCTGATTGCTTGTAGTCATCTAAAGCTGTTTTAAGTGTATTTTTTACTGCTTGTAGTCATTTAAAGCTGTTTTAAGTGTATGTTTTACTGTTTTTGCCTTATCGTTATAAAAAAAATTCTTGTTTCCCATCTTTCTACGCTAGTATAGTCCAATTTTCAGGCTAGTGCTAAATTCATGGCTGTGTTACAATTTTCTGAGTTGCCCATACCTTACTTGGATATAGGGAGGTTTCTCTTTTCACCTGTGAGAGAGGGAGCTTTGAGAAGCCATCTGTCCCTGGAAGAGTGGTTCCAGCCCAGAAGTTAGTAGTTTATCGGCCATTTTGGACTAATTTCTATGTCTTTCATTTCCCTGCTGTAAAAACCGTGTTTGCACGGTTTTGCACGTCTGTGCAGTGCTGGTTAGCTAGGGCTAAATTTATCCCGGCTCCGCCAAGTCTCCTCTTCAGTTTTTCTCTTGAAAGTAGTCTCTCAGCCTAAGCACTTAAAAAGCATCCTACAGTCCAGCACTTGCTCAGATCTAATAGCAAGCACTAATATACCCCGGTTCTTGATTGCCCAGTAGGGCAAGGCTCATTATTCACCCCTCACCAACCAAGCGACTAAGCAGCTCACCCTACTATTCAGGCATGACCAAAGGGCAATTTCAGGTATACTCTCCAGTCCAGCTGGTGAACCTGGGTATCCTGAGGCAATGTTACAACTGCCTGATGTACACAGACAACCCTCTCCTCCTACCACAAAACATTAACATATGCGAGAGATGCAATTATATAGGTAAAGTGGAGGTTAAGCTCTCTCCACCCAAGACTGAAACAGGCAGTCATGAGGAAAAGGTTAACACTTGCACCACACCTCCAGCTTCACAAAGACATACTAAACCAGCACTGCCAAAAAATACATAAAAATACACAAAATCATACTCGGAGGCTCTAAATAAAAACCTGCAAAAGCATCACAGACCTCCAAAGCAGACACCCAAAAAACTGCACCTCCTGTCACAAACCAGACAACACATAAAACACAAAATCAGTGTGCCGCACATTCACAGCCCTTAAGGCGAAATAACATACCTAACACACTAGTAATAGGTGACTCTATAGTCAGGCACACTGACATCCCACTCACTAGGCTGGACAAGGAGAAGGTTACTGTTAGCTGCCTGTCGGGAGCCAGAATCCGCCACATAACACAAGCACTCAGGTCACCCCAGAACAAGTACAAATATGACTCAGTCATTGTTCATGTTGGTGTGAATGACCTGAGATGTACCTCTCTGGACTACATGAAAAGAGACATGGAAGAGCTCTCTGATCATGTAGCCCAGGCGGGTATGACCCTGACCCTGAGTAGCATCCTGCCCTCACTAAAAATGATACCACAGTATAAAGAAAAAAATGATCAATTTCAACAATTGGCTAAGCTTCTGGTGTCATTCAAAGGGGATCCAGTGTCTGTCAGCCTGGGGCGACATGCTTAACAGGCCTCGTTGCTTCGCAAGAGATGGCTTGCACCTGTCAACCCTAGGCTTTCAAGTACTGGCCAAGGCTCTTGCTGCCCCCATAGAGCCTTTTTTAGTCAAGGCTCAAAAGTCTAAACCACCTCTGTAAACAGCACAAATAAAAAAAATGAGGGTTATGCTACTCAACGCCAAGAGTTTATATCTCAAAATGTACGTGCTCAAAGCACTCCTCAGTATGTAAAACGTCGACATCTGTGCAGTAACTGAAACCTGGTTCAAGGCTCCACAGAGCACCCCAGCACTACCGGGCTACAACTCATACCACACATTTTGGCCACAGAACATGGACCGAAACACAAAAGGAAGGGGTATATCCATATTCATCAAGGATACCTACACCTCCAGGTTAGTGGCGCAGCATGATACCTCCGAGATCATCCATGTGCAACTAACATCAGGCAAATCTGCAATGCAAATTGTGGCCTGCTACAGATCACCCTCATTGACCCAGGACCACCACTCTGCCTTTCTGGAGATACTGGAAAACATGAAGGTCCTACCGAACAACTTGATATTGGGCGATTTCAATTATCCTACCGTTAACTGGGAAAACTACTCAAGTACAAACTCCCAGATCCAGCGCTTCCTGGAATTTATCAACTCAAATGCCCTGGATCAGCTGGTAAACTCCCCTACCAGAGGTAAAAACATATTGGACATGGTCATCACCAACATGGGTGACAGGTGTTCCCCACCGGAGGTCAACATGTCACTGGTTAGATCAGACCATAAACTAATCACTCTGGATGTCCACACCACACCACCACCTCCAACCAAGGAAACCACAGTGAAAAACTTTTCTATAGCAAACTTCACCTTACTTAAGACAGAGGTGGTAAGATTCACAGCCCCCACGCTAGAGGATAACAGTGTCTAAGATGCAGGAACCTTTACAAATGCACTCTATGAGCACCTACAAGAATGCATGGATCGTGCCATCCCTAGCAAAACCAAGACCCACTCCCCTAAGAGAAGGAAACCAGTCTGGTGGAGCCCTGCCATAAACAGCCTATACAATAGAAGGAGGAAACTAGTTCAGAAAAAAAGTAAATCCCAAGAAGGAAAGACATCCCTGATCAGTATCAGTAAGAAACTAAGGTCCCTCATAAAATCCTCCAAAGCTAACTTCGAAAGAAAAATAATCAAGGATTCAAAAGATAACCACAAAGCCTTCTTTAGCTATGTCAAGAATCTAAGTGGCAACTCACATATATGCTCTGAGCTAGTGCAAAATAGCACAAAATATACTGAACCCACTGATATTGCCAACATCCTGGCAGATAGATTCAGTGCAAACTTCACCCCCCTCTCACCCCCAAAAACAATACCGGAAAAGTGTAGTGTCCCAGAAATCACAGACGCACAGGTGAAAACAGCCCTTTCAAAAGCCAAAAGCACAGCATCAATGGGCCATATGGTGTCCCAGGATGCGCCTTGCACGAATTACAGAACGAACTAACCCCCCATCTAAACACATTGTTCAACCTCAGCCTCTCCACAGGCTACGTGCCCATAGAATGGTGCACAGCAATGATTATTCCGCTCCACAAAGGAGGGGCCACAACTGACCCTGGTAACTATCTCCCCATAAGCCTGACTAGCCTGGTCTGCTATGGAGCGCATCATCATGGAACTCATTAACAAAGACATTGGGAACCTCCAAACACTTGACCTGACCCAGTTCGGCTTTGTTAAGGGCAGATCATGCCTATTAAACCTGGTTGACTTCTTCGAGACAGTCACCAAGGCCATAGATGAGGGGAAGGTAGTTCACACAGCCTACCTTGACCTCAGCAAGGCTTTTGACACCATTCCCCACTCAGGAATTATAGAAAAACTCACCAGCCTGAACATAAACCCCTACATCAGGAGATGGATTGCCAACTGGCTTACAGACAGAACTCACATGGTAGAAATAGCGGGCTCCAGGTCTGCCTCTAAACCAGTCACAAGTGGTGTCCCACAAGGCTTGGTCCTGGGACCCCTTCTGTTTGGCATATACTTCTCAGAAGTACAGGCAAACACAGGAGGACTATGGCTAACCAAGTTCGCTGATGACTGCAAACTGGGAGCCATAATTGTCTCTTTGGCTGACACGGACACTCCAAAAGGGCCTTACTGATTACGGACACCTGGTGTCAAAGTCATGGTCTCAAGCTAAATGCCAAAAAATGCATAGCCATCCCATTTGGGAAAAACAAAACACCCATGAATTACCACATAAGTGGCAGCCCCCTTAATAAAGAATAGGTAATAAGAGATCTGGGGACCCAGGTAGATAGTAATCTCTCCTTTGACAATCATATTGCCAAAGTAGTTAGGAAATCCTTATATGTAGCCCATCTAATTACTGAAGGGTTTGCATCTAGAAATAAAGAGGTTATAGCATCCCTCTACTCGTCACTCTCAGACCCATCATAGAGTACAATGCCCTGTTTGAAATGTACCTCACAAGACACTTCCAACAGCTGGAAAGACCAGAAAAGTACCTCACCAAGAGGATAACTGGCCTCAAACATATGTCCTATGCAGCCTGACTGGAAAAACTCCAGCTGTACTCAGTGGCATATCACTTACTCAGAGGTGATCTCTGCCTGACTTACAAAGCCGTGTCCAACTCAGAATTGATGGGCATGCTCCACCTAAAGAAATCCAAGTCACTGTGAGCCACTTGCTCTAGTGAGCTAAACCTCGCCACAACAATAAATAGAACATGTTGGAGGGATAGATTCCTGTCACAGAGACCCCCATGCTTTGGAACAAAATTCCTAACTACATTAGGCAGAGCCCCTTACTAACACTCTTCAAAAGAAACCTTGATGAGTGGATGGGCAACAGAAAATACACCCACCCCTGTGATCACTTCATTGGCTCTTCTTGACAGAGGCTCAGTTAATTAATCAATGGGGTGGCAAAAGCTGACACACTCTGGCTAGGCTTATAAATGCCCTTGGGCAGATAGCCTAGTACCAACCTATGAACCTACGAACCTAATTGCACCAAGACCAAATTTTGAAGCATCACAGGAAAGGGTTACTGGTTTATTGACATTATAATATCTTAATGAAGGTAGGGTGGCAATTTTATGCTTAAGGTCTTCAAATGCTCCTGGTGCTGTTCCAACCAAGACCATGTAATATTTTTGTGCATCAGCTCTCTCAAAGATACTGTCAACTCACTGAAGTCTGGTATAAACTTGCTTAAATAGTTGACCATACGAATAAAATATTGTAGAGCTTGAACATTATCTGGTGCTGGCATTTCAAGAATAGCTGCTTTCTTGGATGGGTCTGGTTGCAAGCCAGTGCTAGTAAATAAATGACCTACATATGTAACTTCTGGTAGTCTGAATTTCCACTTCAGAGGATTGAGTTTTAAGTTCACTTCATGTGCTCTGTCTAGAGCTTTTCTAAGGTTTCTGTCATGCTCTTCTTCACCATTGCCTCTAACCAATAAGTCATCTACTATTATGGCACAAGGATAACCTAAAAGAAATTGCTCTACTGCATGCTGAAAGACTTAATTTGTGGAATTTATTCCAAATGGCATCCTGAAGAATCTATACGTGCCAAGTGGGGTACTGAAAGTAGTCAATGATGAAGATTTGCGATCAAACATCACTTGCCAAAATGAACTTTTTGCATCTAAGACTGAAAAAACACTGGCATTTGGTATTAGGGTTGCGACTTCCTTGACTGTATGCATGGGATGATGTGGACTCTTTAATGCTTTGTTCAAATCTCTTAAATCAATGCATATTCTGATTTCACTTGAGCCTTTTTTGTGGGCTGCTAATATAGACAACACCCATTCAGTTGGTTCTGTAAATGGGCAAATTACACCTTGCTGCACCATTTTATCCAACTAAGCTTTGACTTTATTCTGCATAGCTATCAGAACTTTCCTTGCTCGTCTGACCACTGGACTGACCTCTGGGTCTAACTTCATAGAATACACAACTGGAAGTTTGCCTAACTTATCATCGAAAACATCAGCATACTCTGAGAAAACAGCTTCAGTAAAATTGGAACTAGGACGTGCTTATATGATGAACTTCTTTGGTAAAGGAAAGCAAATTCATTTTCAAACTGTCTCTGAAACCCAATAATGACTGCACAGGTCTTTGGACTACATAAAATAGTAAGCTATAGCAGTTCCTAGCCAAGTAACATGAAAGCACTACTGAGCCTTCGGTTTGAATTTCTTCACCTCCATAAGCAGCAAGTTTCATACAACTGGTCACATTAAGTTGCTCAACATTTCTCACCTTGACAAAAGTGCCTGCTGACATAACATTACACTTTGAACCAGGGTCTACTTTGAGCTCAGTGGATTTATCATTGATCTGGACAGTACTAAACACTTCATTCTTTGCCAACAAATTCACTGCATCAACCTTTTCACCAATCACTGATACACCATCTACATAGAAAGTAGAATTGCAGCTCTCTATATGATCAGTTTGCTTTTTTGAGTGATCTTTCTTTATAACTTTGTGAGGTTTACTTGATTTGCTAAACTTTTGAAAATGGTTCCAGTTTTCACACTTGTGGCATTGCTGACCAAACGCTAAACATTTTTCTCTTTTAGAGTCATGATTGGCACCACAATTGTGACACTTAACAATAAAGCTTGATTTGAGTTTTGCTGACTCACCCTTGTACTGCACAGAAAATGTCCTTTTCCTAGAACCTGCTGGAAAACTATAGGTTTTACCTAGGGAGCCTGGAGGGGTGGCGGGTGTAATATGCTAAGGCCTGCTTCTACTAGCCACGTGTTGCATGCTGTCGACGTTTGTTCTGGAGCCTGATGAAACCATGCTCTTATCACTTGCAAGCATACTTATGTGCCTCTCTGTATCTTCATGGATTTGACAAATCTCAATAGCTTTGCTCAACATTAAATCACTGTCACGAAGCAAAATCTTTCTCACTGCAGCACTCTTAATACCGCACACAAGCCTGTCCTTTATTAACTCATCTTTTAAGTCACCAAACCTACACGTTTTAGCTTTGTTTCTCAGGTCAGTAATATAAGCTGCAAAAGTTTCCCATGTTTTTTGATTCCCTTGTGAAAAACAAATGCCTCTCTAATGTAACATGTGTCTGGAGGTTACACATCTCCTTGAATCTGCATTTCAAACACTCAGGGTCTTCCATTGATTCAGCCTGTACAACAATATGATGGTTTTCACCTTCTCCCTCATATACTGTTGTTGCATGCACAAATAAATGCTCTCTTTCAATGGCCCCATAACCCAGCTAAGTTTAGCAAAATGAATTCCCTTGTGCATGCATCTTTGTCAGAATAAGCTGCTTGTATAAAAATACCATACTCTTTCTCAAATATTCTCCAGTTCTCTGCAATATTCTGATCAAATACAAGTGGTGATGGCGTGCGAAATCCATCTGCCATATTAATACATACCAGTGAAGGCTTTTGCAAGTATGCACAAACATACATATGTATACATATGCCAGAAATGTATGCCAGTACTTGTAACTATGCTCAATAGCACAACAAGCTTCTGAATAACTGAACTTTGTGAAATAAGTCTCCTGGGCACAAGAATACTCTTGAAATCACTGTACTGTTAGAAATCACCTCTTATCAGTGTAAGAAACATTTCAAAATAACTGCACTGTGCAAATGAACTGAGCAGAAGAAGCTCAGAGCAAGAAATATTTTGAAGTAATTGCACTTTGTGAATAAATAGTACATATCACACTAAAACATTCCCAAAATGGCTGTATTTTGGTAAATAACTCTTTACAGTGCAAGAAATACTCTGTAATAGTGGAACATTGTGAATAGACACAGCCAGCACAAGAAACTTTACAAAATGACTGTATTTTGACTGGACTTTACGAAATAGTTGTACTTTGCACACAAATAAACTCTTCTAAATAAATACACAGTAATAAGCACACACTGTAACCACTTTTACACACTTTGAGATACTTCAAATAACTCTAGTTATGCCCTGAATAGCTTCAATCAATGTGAGATAGTAGTTTATGCCAAAACACAGTACCTTGCCAAAAACATGCAGTGCCTTGCTTTATTCATGTTTAATGTGCCCTTTTTGCCCTTCATTATACTCACTTTGCTCATTTAATCTCATTCTTGTGCTCATTTTACTTGAAACATTCTTGTTTTATTTTAAACATGCTTGTTTTGCTTTAAATATGCTCATTTTGCAATTCTGAGGTAATTTCTAACCCTTTATTTGCTTTCCTGATAATTGTTTTATTAAATATCTTAATTTTAAACATTTTGTTTAATTAATAAACTGTTTGTGCCTTTTATTTGTTTAATAATGCAGTTTGTGCCCTTGTAATGCTCCATTTTATCTTTTTTAATAAATAAATAATTTGTGCAAGTTTTCATTACCTTTGTTTTGTTTCTGACCCTTTTTTGTGCTTGGTTCTCTTAGTTTACCTTCACTGTTAACTCTGCAACTCGTAGCTCTGAAATGCAGTCTCTGGATTCCCAGTTCTGACACCATGTCCATCATCCAGTCAGGATAAAACAGATGAGCATTTGTGGGTTCAGTTCAAGCAGCTTTATTATATACAAACACGTCAGGATTGAGGCTTAATAACTTTCACTTAGATAAACTTATAAATAAACTAGCTATCACACTCATATATGCTCACTCTCTGGCTGCACTCTCAAAATGGCACTGAAGCTAGAACGTGCTTGCTATTTATATGCATGTGCTGTCCTTGGAAATGCTTCTTAAAGGTACAACATACACACACTATTCTACACTACTTTTAAATAAGTTCCTGTGTGGCAAATATAAATATCTTATCAGACTAAGACTCTTAAAACTGGTCAGTATTAGTTCTTTTATAAATATTAGCAATTTAATTTTGAGGTCTTGGGTGATTTATATACAGTAATGATTTAAAAACAATTCTCTGGATTCAACTGTAATAAGACAGCTTGTATATTCATATTTCATACAAATGTGGTTTATGCTATAGCTAGTATCTACACTGAGAATCATACATCCCCCAGTTTCCCTTGTACCCCTGTAACAGTAAGAACCATTTCATCCATCTTTTAATACACATCCCAAGTAATCGTCATTGAGCCAGGCCTCTGCTATTCTGCCTAACTGGGATTACATGTATTAG
Source organism: Protopterus annectens (assembly GCF_019279795.1). Taxonomy (NCBI): domain Eukaryota; kingdom Metazoa; phylum Chordata; order Ceratodontiformes; family Protopteridae; genus Protopterus; species Protopterus annectens. Next base: position 1,710,095,065 of record NC_056737.1, read on the forward strand.
GGCATAATCCTATTCTATGAATTTAGTCATTTGGCTTTTAGTACTAGTATAAAGTATAATTAACATATTCACTCCCTTAATATGATGACTTTGTCTGTCTAAACATAGAAATATTAGCTGGCCTTGACTGTGACCAATATGACCAAGGCTGAATCAGTAACTTGTACACTGGAGGAGTTATTGATGTAATGAAGAATTATCATCTGTTTCAGAAGGAGAGTGTGGGGGGAGGTGGCAAAGTGTGCTTCCAGGACACACTGGTTTTGATACTGGGGCCATGATGTGAGACAGCTTCCAGATTATAAGAAGGGTGGGCAGTTCAGTGCAAACATTTCCACTTAGCTGAGGGTGGGACCCTCACTTTGTGATTACATGCTCACCTCATGGCTTTATCCCAGCATGTCAGGAAAGGGTAAAAACTCATCTGGCCCTGGAACCTCTATTCAGTTTCTCAGTCATGGAGATGTCACTAGCCTTATCTGTAGGAGGTCATCCTGACCAGAGAGGTAAGGCTCACCTAGCAAAGGGGCACATCAAATACCCCCCCTGCTATGTGGTGGCCCCAAGGAAGAAAAGTAAGTTATTGGGGATGGTGAGCTGTTTATGCTAGTAGAAGTTGGGGGAAAATATTAGCTTGTTTTTATTGTATATGTTAATCTTTCCTTACCTTCTACACTCAAGTACAATCCATCCTGCTTATATGTCTTTTTTTCATTTAAAAAGGGCTAGTTATCCCTATATTCAGCATCTTTTACTCTAACAAGATATTCTGGTTCTGAATTTATCATTTTGTCTATTTAACTAAGATGTGGTGCCTCACTTTTAGTTGAATACCTGACTCAAATTGTGTACACTAATGGCTTTTGTTTACTGAGTTGATTGTCCTGTCATGCTGGTTGTGTGATCATGGTGATTACATTTAGGGGTAGTAGGGACAAATCCTCCCCCTTGTGGGTTTGGCAGGTGAAGCCCTTCCCCAACAAAAGCACACTTTTTCAGATTTTTTTTGTGTTTGAATGTGTGTGCTTTGTCCGGATCTCAAATGCAAGCCTGTTTCCCTTCCATTTGCAATCACATCAGTGTTTGCAGTATTTGTTGTTGAGCATTGCAAAGTTGATCTTTTTTGTTCAGCTATGTTACATGATGGTTGATTATTGTGCTACTTGAGGATTGTGAATACACTCCTTTTATTTTATATATATATAGATACACACACACACACACACATAAATATATGTAAAAATCTATGTATGAATAATATTTATCTTTGCCCTTGTAGCTCTGTATGGACAGCACACTTTTGAAGTTAAACATGAAAAAGAAAGACAGACAGAAATAACCATATTAATGAATGAATGAATGAATGAATGAATTAAATGAATGAATGAATGCATACATACATATTAATTAAATGAATGAATGAATGAATACATACATACATATATTCACACATGCATAGAAAAATGCATGCAGCAGCAATCAGACACTGTGTATTTTAGTAGTAATGCAACACAGTAATTTGCATATTAAGGTATGGAGTGCACAGTTTACCTAATATGGTGAACTTACTTGAAAGGAGTACAGGTGACCATCTTAGCATTTTACATTACTATGCATGTTTATAATGGTGTGTTAGAATATAGATTTTATACAACGGGTACTTACAGAAAACTTGTAAGCAAAACAAAATAACTTATAGAGGTAGTATTAAGTAAAATGACCTAATTTAAAACAGGTCAACATCAGCTATTAAATATTATATAATGCTTATTTAAGCATTAATGGGACAGTTTCTGCATTTAATGCTTGCTCTTTCTCTGAGGTATTTTATAATAGTAGACTTGAAATAGGAAAGTGTTTCCTGTCATTTAAGTAAAAACAAGTTAAGGGTCTTGTATTTGAATTTGCCTTCGGTATTATAAGTGTATGCTGCATCTAGACTATGGTGTAGAACATAATGGGTTTCCTGCTTGTGAAGCTTACTTGATGGTACTGGAGAACGAGCGTTTCACACTGCATTTATTTTAAAATGCATATCTGTAGAGAAGGCATAATGGTGCAACAGGTAACATTGCTGTCACACACAGCTTGGCACTCTAGAAGGGTTCACAACCAGATGCCTTCTCTGTAGAGTATGTATGTATGTATGTATGTATGTCCACCCTGTGTCTGCATTGGTTTTCAGTGGGGTCTGCAATTCTCTCCCATATCCAGAAAACATGCCACTGGAGAAAATGGTGATCATGTAACTACCCAAAATCTATGCATACAATGCGTGTGTGTACATGCATGTATGCATGTATCCTGCAAAGGACTGGTGTCCATTTCAGGACTGATTGTCAGCCTTATTCCCATTGTTTTATGGGACAAATTATGGCTCCCCCCACACCACTGAACAGGATAAAGTGGGTATTACAAAATGATTGAATGAATGAATAAGTAACTTCTAATAAAGAATGAAAGTAACACATGGCCTCTGAAGCATTGTTTGCATTATATCTGAGCTTTAAAATTTTAATTATTTTCGAGCCAGGCTCGGTGTACTCATGCAGTGATGTGTATGTTGTCAGTACACCAGGATGAGGGTTTTAGTCTCCTGATGATTGTATGTTGTGTAAAAATGTTCAGTTTTTAATCAACACAGCTCTAAGATTTCTTTGAAAAGCATATGTTCGGACACCGTCATTATAAGTACTTCTGTGCTTTACTTGGTGGCGCATTGCTCTAGGAAATGACAGTGAAAAAGGCAGGGGTTCATATTAAGTCAGGATTGTTTCTCTTTTCTTGCTATCATGGGTTCTGTTACCCTGAAATGTTTTTTCAGAAGCTTTTCCTATGAATGCTTCTGTGGAGTGCATTGCGAATGCTCTGTTTCAGGAGTACTAGTGACAAAGGTGTGGGATCCAACACATTCCAGTGAGGCAATTTTTCTTGCTATCATGTTTGCAGATCCCACAAAATGAAACATTCTTGTCACCAGATTGTAAACTGTGCCAAGGATTTTGACACTTTCTAACTAAATTTATTTATGGATTTGTCTAACATTATTAAACTAAGACATTGAAAAATATGCTCCTACCCCACCTCCATCTTGCTCACTTCTTATTTGCTCACCTTGTGTTCCACCATCTGTGTGCTTCTCCCTTTTCATTTCTGCTTTATAAACTCATTCCCAACCTATATTATAGTCAAAAATTAGACAGAGACAACACACACACATACCCAAGACAGCCATCTTTCTGCAGTCATACATTGGGTGATAGTTGTTAGAGAGCAACATCGATGGCCGTATATAACCACAGAGAAATGGTGCTCCATGTCCTATGGTAAACAGGAAGAAAATTCCTTGTTATGCAAATGAGATAAGAATTGCCCTATATACCTGAATAAGATCACCTCTTAGATATCTATAAGAGAGACTGTACAAGTTCATTTATTTTAGTCTTTCATAATAACTTAAATTTTCACATCCATGGATGCCCTTGGTATATTTCCACTATACCCTTTCCAGTTTACTCATGCTTGTATTTTTATAGGGTTTCCATACTGTTATTCCATACTTAAGTTTGGGTCTAATGTAACTAAGAAACAATGACTTCTTCATTTTTGATTTCCTAGACTTAATAAATCTTTTATACAATATATAGTTCAATAACTATCATTAACCAATTGGTTGATATGATTAGAAAAAATCATAGCTGGATCTCCTATATACCCAGGTCCTTAAATGAGTCTACAGTTTTAATCACTGTGTGCTGTATTAAATATTCACCTTTAAATTTATATCTCCCAAATCTCATTTGCTTAGTTTTTGATTTGTTTATCAGCATATTATTCTTCTGTGCCCAAATGGTCAATTTAGTTAAGTTATTTTGCAGACATGCCTTATCTGTAACACATGTAATCGGTTTACCCAATTTCAGGTCATCTGCATATAGACTGTAGAACACCTCAGATGAAAAAAGTTAGGTCTGTAAGATACAATCTAAACAAGTAAGGGCCTAGGACAGAGCCCTGTGGGATACCCTGACTGTAGCCAAGAATTTCACTTGTCAGGTTGCTGTATGATACTTGCCATGTCCTTTTTGTAAGCCTTACAGCTATCCATAGAATTCTTGCCTGCCACACGGGAGGCCTGGGTTCAATTCCCAGCCAATGCAGCATGGCATTTTTAGGAATCTACCCAAACAGCAGAGACCTCCAAATCAGAAATGAACTCGACAACCACAACACAGGACAAACCACAAGACACATAGCTCATCTACACAGTGTGCCCTTCAACATAAGCCCCTAAGGCAAAACAGCTTGCCCACTACACTAATCATAGGTGACTCGATAGTGAGGCACACTGATGTCCCACTCACTAGGCTGAATAAGGAGAAGGTAACAGTCAGCTGTCTGTCGGGTGCCAGGATCCGACACATAACACAACCACTCAGGCCACTCCACAACAAGTACAAATATGACTCTGTCATTGTCCATGTGGGTGTGAATGACTGGAGATGCACCTCCCTGGACTTTATGAAAAGAGACATGGAGGAGCTCTTGGATTATGTGGTCCAGGCAGGTGTGACTCTAGCCCTGAGCAGCAGCCTACCGTCGCCCAGAATGATACCGCAGTACAAGCAGAAAATGACTGACTTCAACAACTGGCTAAGTTTCTGGTGTCATTCTAAGTGTATCCAGTATCTGTCTGCTTGGGATTGACAGACCTCAATGCTTTGCCAGAGATGGCCTGCATCTGTCACCCCTAGGTTTCGGGATACTGGCTAAGGCTCTTGCCACCCCGATAGTGCCTTTTTAGGTGGTGTTCCAAAGACCAAACTACCACTATAACAGCTATAAATAAATGCAATCAGAGGGTCATGCTGTTCAGTGCTAGAAGTGTAAATCTCAAAATGCACTCACTCGAAGCACTCCTCAAAATGGAGAACATTGACATTTGTGCTGTAACAGAGACCTGGTTTAAAGCATCAGAAAGCACCCCTGCTCTACCAGGCTATAACTCATTCCATGCCTTTCAGCCCCAAAACATGGACTGAAGCTCCAAAGGCGGTGGGGTCTCCATATTCATAAAGGATATGCACACCTCCAGACTAGCAGCCCAGGATAACACATCAGAAATACTTCAGGTACAACTAACAGTGGGTAAGATGGCAATTCAGGTTGTAGCCTGCTATAAGTCCCCAACCATGTCCCAAGACTCTTACTCCACGTTCCTAAGCACCCTGGAAGCTATTAGGGTCCAATCCAACACTCTCATACTGGGTGACTTCAACTACCTCTCCATCAACTGGGAAAACCGCTCATGCATCAATACACTTGCCCAAGGCTTCCTGGAATTCATTAATTCCAATGTGCTGGACCAGCTCATTCTTACCCCCACTAGAGGAAGCAACATCCTTGACCTAGTTATTACTAACATGGGCAACTGTTGCTCAACATCAATAGTCAATTACTTCCTGGTTAGTTCCAACCACAAACTAATTACCATGGAAATCCACATCTCACACAGACCACCAGCAAAGGTAACCACCATGAAAAACTTCTCCAAAGCTGACTTTGGGCTCCTAAAAACAGAGGTGGCTAACTTCACGGCATCCATACAAATGGAAAATAGGTGCATGACCACCGAATCATACACCAATGCACTGTACGAACACGTACATAAATGCATGGAACTAGCCATAACCAACAGAACCAAGACGGTCTCCTCCAGAAAAAGGAAGCCAAACTGGTGGTCCCCTGCCATTAACAAACTCAACAACAGAAGGAAGAAACTGTTGCAGAAAAAGGTGAAGTTCCAAGACTGGAAAACTCCATTATTAGCCTCAACAAAAAGTTGAGATCCCTCATCAAAACCTTTAAAGCTAGCTATGAAGGCAGAATTGCGGCAGACACTAAATACACCCACAAAGCCTACAGTTATATCAAGAATCTCCACGGCAATACCCAAATTTGCTCTGAGTTTTCGGACAATGATACCTCCTATACAAAGCCAACAGATATTGCCAACATACTGGCTGACAGATTCAGTGATGATTTTACCCCTCTACCCTCCCCCTAAAGGACTAATCACAATACGAGAAGAATGTCGGATACCCAGCATTACTGCAGCACAGGTTAAAGCTGCATTGTCCAAGGCCAAGAATACAACTTCATTGGGACTTGAAAATATCCCTGGCTGTGTTCTACCTGAACTACAAAGTGAACTGGCACCACATCTGTGTGGCCTGTTCAATCACAGCCTCACCTCAGGCTTTGTCCTTACAGAATGACACACTACTACAGTCATCCTTCTCCATAAAGGGGGAGCAACTACAGACCCTGGGAATTATCGCCCCATTAGCCTGACAAGTCTGATATGTAAGGCTATGGAGTGCATCATCACGGACCTAATTAACAAGGATATAGGGAATCTCCAAACTCTGGATCCCACGCAATTTGGTTTTGTGAGGGGTAGATCATGTCTGGTCAACCTGGTTGACTTCTTTGAGTCAGTCACCAGAGCTGTGGATGAGGGCAAGGCAGTTTATACAGCCTACCTCGATCTGGCCAAAGCCTTTGATACCATTCCCCACTCAGGAATTATTGATAGACTCACCAAAATAGGCATCAACCCCTATATCACTAGGTGGGTTGCAAATTGGCTCAGAGATAGCACCCACAGTGTGAAATTAGCAGACTCCAAGTCAGACTGCCGACCAGTCACGAGTGGAGTCCCACAGGGATCAGTCCTGGGTCCTCTCCTGTTTGGCATCTACTTCTCAGAAGTCCAGGCCAACACGGAGGGACTCTGGCTGATCAAGTTTGCCAACGATTGCAAGCTGGGAGCCATTATTAACCCCCAAGTGATGTAGACATCCTACAAAAAGGCCTCATTGAGACCAACGACTGGTGTCGAAACCATGGCCTTAAGCTTAATGCCAAAAAATGTGTCATCATTCCCTTTGGGAAAAACTCAGTTCCCACTAATTACCACATTGATGGTAGCCCACTGGACACTGAAGGCATTATAAGAGATCTGGGACACAGGTTGACAGCAACTGCTCCTTCAACCACCACATTGCCACTGTGGTCAGAAAGTCCTTCTATGTGGCACATCTCATTATGAAGGGTTTTGCATCCAGGAAGAAAGAGGTCATCATCTCTCTCTCTCTCTATTCTTCTCTCATTAGACCAATCATCGAGTATAATGCCCCATTTGGCATGTACCTCACTAAACACCTGCAACAACTGGAAAGGCCACAAATGTACCTCATGAAGAAGATCCTAGTCCTTAAACACATGCCCTACATGGACAGACTCAAAGAACTCCAGCTTTTCTCTATCTCATATTGTCTATGAAGATGTGATCTCTAATTGACTTGCAAAGCCATGTCTGACCCAGCCCTGTTAGAAATGTTACACCTAAAGAAATCACAGTCCCTCTGCACCACACGCTCCAGAGACCACAACCTTATTAACACAATCAACAGAACATACTGGAAGGACAGGCTCATAACCCAGAGACTGTCCATGCTCTGGAACAGACTTCCCATACATGTCAAGCAGAGACCTCACTGGCCCTTTTCAAGAGAAATCTTGATGAGTGGATGGGAAATAGAAAGTTCACCCTGGGGATCACTCCAGTGTCTCTGCTTGATAGAGGCACTGGGAACTAATGGTGGCATGTTGTCAGGGCACTTCTATGGGCTAGGCTTATAAAGGCTCCAGGGCCATTGGCCTAGTACACACCTATAAACCATCTTATTAAAAGTACATCAATTCCTAGTTGTTCTAATTTATTGATCAGTGTTTTGTGTATAACCCTGTCAAATGCTGAAGTTAAATCATATACATTATATCACAGCACAATTTTTCTTTCATAGCCATTATTATATTGTTATAGAACATCATATTACACGTGGTAATTGATCTATTTTCAACATATGCAGGCTGATATATCGTTTCAAGTCCCAAACTATTCAATTCTGGCAATAACTTATCCAATATTACCTTCCCCATTATTTTTACACAACATGAAAGTAAACTTAAGGGACTATATGGCTCTGAGTTTGTCCTACTCCCGTTTCCCTTAAAGACAGGTTTAGCGAGCACATCTCCAATCTTGATGAATCTCACCATATTTATATGACCTAGTGAATAATAGATATAATGGTACTGTAAGTTCGCGTTGAAGCATTCTCAGGTCATTGTTACTAATTCTGTCTCCTCCTTGTGCTTTATTTGGATACAGTTTGCACAGTTCTTTTTCAATATAATCTAATTTGATTCCAGTATTTGAGATTACCTGGATGTCACTAGGACAACTTATCACCCCTTTTGTGGAGCCAAATTGTTTTGCATAAGATTTTGTAAATATATTTATAATCTGTTCTGTCTGAGACAAAATTTTAGAATCTGCGCAGTTTATCAATTTGTATGTCTTTACTCCTTCCATAGCTTATGTATCTATAAAAGGTGTCCTGTTATGCTCAATATCTGCAAATAAATATTCTTCAGTTTTTTCTTGATCTTGTCTTACACAATGCTTAATCTATTCATCCAGCTTGTTTATTTCAGTTTTCAAAGTTATAGTTCGACCTCTCTTCCATTTCTTAATTTTTTTTGTCTCTCACCTTAATCAGATATCTTGTTCTTATGGAAATATAGCCCCCTGACTTTGTATGCCTAGATCCTGATGTTAAACATTGTTTAATGTTTTGCAGTCAAACAATTTATCTGTCAAAACTTTCCACATTCCATCTGGAATTTTTCCACTGAACACCTCACTCCAGTTAGTTTTACATAGTGACTGTTTTGCTTCCATATAATCTGCAATTAACATTCTGTGCATTGGTTTAGATTTCAGTTTGGCAGAATTATCTATCAACAAATTAACCTTTATAATCCTATGATCACTGCATATCAACGGTGGTAAATCTTGACTTGAAGTAATAGTAATTTCTTTAGGAACACAAAAAATGTCTAGTATGTTTCATCCCCTGGTAGATTTTTTTTTAGAATCTGAAGCAATTGTTGTTCCTGAATATACATTGTGAATAATTTCCTTACTAATGTTGTTGAATCAATATTATTCCAGTCTGTTTCTGGTAAATTTAAGTCCCCAGCTAATATTACAGGTTTAGATTATGTCCGTTTATCAAGATTTAAACTTTGATTTATGGCTATATGATTGTTCATTAGATTTGGTTTCATATAACTGCTGATGGTCAGCATCCTGGTAACTTTCTTGAACAAGGGATGAGCACTTGTGCTGTTAGGTAAAACATGACACATTTAGTCCCAGTATCAGAGCCATTGTCATGGTACTTCCCTTGTAGTGATTTTTCTGTGTCCCCTGAATTATTCACTTTATGTGGTCAATATATAGATGTGTTTTTTGTTGGTCTATTTGTTATAATTTTTTGTATCAGGTTGACTTCATTTGTGCGGCATTAATGATGTGCTTTGCCACAACATGAGATAGAGAATTTTGATTGGTCTATTACGTGGATCATAGGTTTTTATTGGTCAGAACTTCTTCAAACCATCATGGAGTTCAGTGTCGGTTTGCAACCAATGAGAATATGCGATAGCAGTTAGTAGCCTATCGTGGAAGCAGCCAGTGATTGCTTATTTCAGGAATCTTGGATTATGATTGGTTGACATTGGAATATAACTATTATAGTCATGGTGAGTCATTTTTAACAAAGACAAATTAGCTGAGATAATATAATGGTTTAATTCTTCAGTTTGAACACTAATATCATAGGTTGGTATTAAGATTTTAATGTTTTAACCATTGAGAGTTCCTTTGAGTGATTTTTTAGGTTTTGACTACTCATTCAATGCTGATGAGCTGTTATTTTTAGTATATATGCCCCTAGATGTATTTACATCCAATTGCTTTTATATATTAACTTGCGATTTGTGGCCTTGCTGCTATTTTATTCTATTACACTTGTGATAGGGCGTTTTCTTGATTTATTCAGAAAAGACCTGATTTCAATTGGTTTAAGTTACCTTGACTTGACAGGAAGCTAGGCGTCCACGTTTAACAAATGGAAATATGAGACAGTGATTTTCAGCCTATCCCATGAACGATTCATCTCAGGAACTTTAGTTTTTGATTCATTGTCATCTTCCACACCATTAAAGCACAGTGGGATGGTTTTGATGAAGTTAAAGTTCCGATTACTTTATAAGTTTTCTCAATCAGCCATAAGGAAGTAGTGTGCATTTAGTGATGGGCCACAGTGGCTTAGTATTAATGTGGCCGGATGATTTTATCGTCCCAATGATGTGATTGTTTTATGAATGTTTGCAGGCAAAGCAAGTTACAGTAAGTCATTTGTGTAACATTCAGTTTAGTTAAATATGGTCAGTATATACAACCCTGCTTTATTATTGTCATTCAAGAGGTTGAGCTGCATATTTCTGGCTGTTAGCAGGGCCAATAGGAGAAAACCATTTGGAAAAGTTAACCAATCATCCTTACAGAATTCCTGATTTTTGATATGTCAGTAAGTCCTTTCTGAGCATCTTCATAGGGCAGTTTTGCAAAAAGGTTTAGTTCATTAGCTCATTGGTTTGCTGGAACTATTAGTTATGCACAGCTAGTTTTTTAATTGTTGTTTAATAGTGATTGGATGCCCTGAAATGTTTTAACTATACAATAGTGTTTGTTAAGTGTATTTTTAATGGTCTGAAGAAGCAACAGGGAGTTACAAAAGCACTTACCGTTTTATATTTTTATTTTCATTAAAGTTGTCCATTCCTCAAAGAGTGGTGCGGATGATATTGTCTTTCTAATATTATTCTTCCCTTCTGTGCTTCATGCAAGAAATGTATGAATTCCTCTAGATCATCTGCACTTGACTTTGGTGGTCTATACACTCCAGCAATTGTTATATGTTCCAGGGTTGACTTTATTGTCACAGTTCCAGAGTCTGTAGTATTGGTGTTATCACTGAATGTGTAAGAATCACAGGTCTCATAACTATCCTTATCATAACACCTTCACCCGATTTTTTGTTAGAATGTCTGTTAAAGTAAAAACATTTATACCCTGACAGAAATGGTTTCCAGTCTTTGTTCTTTAACCATGTTCACAAGGAATAACAAGATCAATCTTATGGGAACATAGCAAATTGTCCAATAAAAAAAAACTTTATTATTAATGCTCCTAGCAACATTTGAAGCATCTCTGACGGTTGTTGATGCTATCTGTGAACTGTTAAATTTTCAACCTGGCAAAAATCCTGCCTAGTGTTTGTCAAATATTGCAAAATATTTGCTGCAAAAATTCTCTTCCCTGATCTTGACAAATGCATGTCATACTGTCTGAACACACATGTGCCCAAAACTAGGCTTGGATGCTCTACCATTTCCATTTTTTAAAACAGGACATTTTTTCCATGTAGATATTTACCCAAAAAAATCTTTTCACTCACAGTGACCTGACTATCCTTTCTATATGTGATTTGTGAAAAATATGTCCTAACACCAGTACAAGCTATACTACCTAAGAGGGCTGTCAGTTCCCTACTAACAGTCAGAGAATCTTTGCAGATGACATCATTTGTACCGACATGAATAAAAACAGTTCTGTACTTCCTTACATTTAGGTGTTCCAAGGCTTGTCTCGCATCTTCTATTTTTGCTCCTGGCAAGCATAACACTATTTGATGTTCATTATCATCTCTGCAAATATAAGTATCTGTTCCTCTAATAATTGAATCTCCAATTACAAGATATCTTTGCTGACCAGTTCTGAAGAATCTTCAACTTCTAATACAGTAATATCTGTTCTATAGGTTCATAGGTTCATAGGTTCATACTAGGCTATCTGCCCGAGGGCATTTATAAGCCTAGCCCATAGTTTTGTGGCTTAAGCCACCCCTTTTGTATGGGGAACTATACCCATTATTTTGCTGTGCCTCTGTCTAGCAGTGACACTGAGGTAATCCCTGGAGTATATCTGCGATCTCCCATCCATTGGTCAAGATTTCTCTTGAACAAGGCCAGCGAGGTGCTCTGCCTCACATATACCGGGATTTTGTTCCACAGCATAGGGAGCCTTTGGGTGATGAATCTATCCCTCCAGCACGTCCTATTAATAGCCGTGTCGAGGTTTAAGTCTCCCACCCTTGTGGCTCTGACAGATCTAGATTTTTTGAGGTGAAGCATATTCATCAACTCTGGGTTTGACATGGCCTTGTATGTCAGGCAAAGGTCACCTCTGAGCAAGTGGTAAGCGACTGAATAGAGCTGGAGTTCTTTCAGTCGGGCAGCATAGGACAGATTTTTGAGACCCTTTATCCTTTTGGTGAGGAACTTTTGTGGCCTCTCTAGCTGCTGCAAGTGTCGGGTCAGATACATTCCGAATGGGGCATTGTACTCAATCATTGGTCTGATGAGTGATGAGTATAGGGAGACTATGACCTCCCTTGATCTAGATGTGAATCCCTTCATGATGAGGTGGGCAATGTAGAAGGTCTTCCTAACTACTTTAGCTACATGGGTGTTGAATGACAGGCTACTGTCAACCTGGGTCCCCAGGCCCCTGATAACTTCTTCTGTGCTCAGAGGATTACCACCTATATGGTAGCTAGGGGTAACCTTGTTTTTTCCGAAGGGTATGACTATGCATTTTTTGGCATTTAACTTTAGGCCATGGCTCTGGCACCAGTCATCCGTTTCTGTGAGACCCTTCTGAAGGATATTTGTGTCAGATGTGTTTTCGACTACGGCGCCCAGTTTGCAGTCATCTGCAAACTTTGTCAGCCATAACCCTCCTGTGTTTGCTTGTACTTCGGAAAAGTAGATGCCAAACAAGAGTGGGCCCAGGACTGAGCCCTGTGGGACACCACTTGTGACAGGCTTTGAGTCTGACATGGCGCCAGCAACTCTGACCCTGTGGGTTCTGTCACTCAGCCAGTTTGCAACCCATCTTGTGATGTATGGGTTAACATTTAAGCTGATGAGTTTTTCAATGATACCCGAGTGGGGTATTGTATCGAAGGCCTTCGCCAGATCGAGGTAGGCCGTATGGACTGCCTTTCCCTCATCAATGGCTTTGGTGACTGTTTCGAAAAAGTCAACCAAGTTTAAAAGGCATGATCTGCCTTTGACAAAGCCAAACTGGGTTGTATCCAAAGTCTGCAAATTCCCTATGTCTTTATTTATGGGGTCCATTATGATCCTCTCCATAGCTTTGCAGATAAGGCTTGTCAAGCTAATGGGCCGGTAATTTCCAGGGTCTGTGGAGGCACCGCCTTTGTGAAGTGGGGCCACAGTCGCAGTGCGCCACTCCCTGGGTACGTATCCAGAGGTGAGACTATGATTAAACAGCTGTCCTAGCTGTGGGTTTAATTCCTCGTTGAGTTCGTGGAGCACACAGCCTGGGACACCATCAGGTCCCATGGATGCTGTGTTTTTTGCTTTGGAGAGAGCAGTTCTCACTTGGCCGTTTGAGATCTTTGGGCCGCTGCAACCATTTGGTATAGATATCTCTCCTTTTGGGGAGGGGAGAAGTTTGCACTGAACCTGTCAGCCAGTATGTTGGCAATGTCTGTAGGATCAGTAATCTTCACATCATTTTGAACTAGTTCTGAGCATATCTGGGAGTTTCCTCCCAGGTTTCTAACATAGCTAAAGAAGGCCTTATGATTGTCCTTTGAGTCTTTAGCTATTTTTCTCTCAAAATTTGCTTTGGATGATTTTATGAGAGCTCTTAGTTTTTTACTTATAGTGATCAAGGGTGTCTTACCTTTTAAGGATTTTGCTCTATCTTGTAGTAGCTTCCTCCTTTTGTTGTAGAGTTTGTTTATGGCTGGGGTCCACCAGACTGGACGCTTGCCCTTGGTACAAAGAGTCTTTGTTTTGCTTGGGATTGCCTTATCCATGCAGTGCTGCAGGTGCTGGTAGAAGGCATTTGTAAGTGATTCAGCGGCTTGAGTACTGTTTTCCGCCAGCTCGGGGGCCTTAAAGGAGACCACACTAGTCTTTAGAAGTGTGAAGTCGGCTTTCGAGAAGTTTTTTACTGTGGTCTTTTTTATTTCAGGTGGGGGTGGGATGAGGACCTCCAGCAAGATTAGTTTGTGATCTGATCTCACCAGTGAGGGGTATACTTCCGGTGTTGAACATTGTGCTCCCATGTTCGTGATGATGAGATCAAGTATGTTTTCTCCTCTTGTGGGGATGGTGACTAGTTCAATTGTTACAAAGGCTAGGTCTTCATCACCATTAGTCTTATTAATCCCACTGTTTTCATTGTGTATTAAATGCTCATCCAGCTGGTATTGTAAATCCACACCTTGAGCTATGTAGTCAACATCTGCCTTTCTCTTCTTTTTTCTTACAGTAATGTTCTTGAATCATTCCACATTCGATTTTGATTTCTTCCTTTTCATCTGCTCCTTGCTTCTTTTTTCTACCTTCTCTTTTGGAAAAATGATGTATTTTTCTGTAGACTGAAGGTTTTCTGATAGAAAAATATTATCAATCCCTGTAACCTGTGTGTTACATAACAAACAGTGTCCTTTTTTAGTATGTATTCTCTTTATTTTACAGACATTAATCAGTTTCTTTTTCTTCCTTATTTGTTGTGAACTTCTTTCTTTCTTTTTTGTTTCCTTCTAAACAATCCAGATCCTAAGATTGATGAATACTTACATCCAGAATTCCAAAGTTGTCAGGGGCATTGTCTTATTTCATAGGGGTTGAATGATCTTTATAGAAAATAGATGCATCATTTCCTTAATGTGTTCTATTTGTTCCTTGCCTAACATTATTTATCTCACCAGTCCAGTCATTAATATATGTAACAACATTTCTGCAAGCTGTGCCAATTGCACAACTGCAATCATCATCAAGTCTAGATTTATTTCTAACAATTGTAAGCAAATCATCCAACTCTTGACACGAGGAACACAGATCACCAGTGTCATCAGCTGCCACCTTTAAATATGCATAGCATTTATCACACCGTACAAGATAGTTGTGCACTAGCAAATCATAACTGCACACTCATTTAAGGAATCCATATTCAGCTTCAAACAAAATATTGTAAAAGAAAAGAATAATCAAAATCAGTAACCGCAGAATTCAAAGAGAACTTAAATCAACGTATATGAAAAAAAAATCACACAAGCAATAAACTAAATACTAAAGTAAGTACAGTAAAGTTGTTCTGACAATACAAGTTCTGCAAGCCAGGCAAAAGCTGTAATTCCTTTACACTGCGAGAGAATGCGTACAGTAGCTTCTGCTCACTATCGTTCACCCTCGCACTTCTTTTTAACAGTAAAGATCAACAAAATATGAATCAAAGTAAATCTTGTTAACAAGCAATCCCCTTCTACTTACAAACAGTGAAAAACTGTGATAACAAATAAAATATTAATTCAAATAAAACTTCTCTTATCAGTCAGCTCCACATTAACTCATAAACCAAGGTCGGATTGTTTAGATAATACTCTGTACTTCACCTTGGCTAGACCATTCATAGACTAATACATTATAGCAATTTATTTTCTTCATATAGAAAGAATCATTCAGTATAGTTTTGTAATCTTACTTATAAAGAGACAATGAAATCTATAGGGTTTTAGTGTATTAATTATATACTTATAAGAGATAGCTTATAGAAATTGTTACTTGGTTTGAAAGATTTGTTAAACTTCTCTATATTTTGGGGAGTATATTTCTTGTTAGAAGGTTGCCAATAGTGGCCCTTTATTAGTAAAGTACAGTTGTGTAAGTTAACTTACCATAACAGTAGATGCTCAGATAGATCACTGTTGCAGTAACCATAATTATATGGGATAATATCCATAACTTAGTAATGGATGGGTGGAGAAGGATTGGAGTCTAAAAGCCTTTGAAGATTAAGCTAGCTCTAGCTTTGGAGAGTGAATCAAGTTTGTAGTGCCTAGTAAATGTGTGCACAGAGACTGAGTAGCTGCCCTAGTTAGGCCTAGAGTCCATCCATTTCCAAAAAGCCTCAAAAATAGCCATAGCTCTAGTAAAATGAGCTCTGACTTTCTGAAGTGGGCTGTTTCCATAGTGAATGTAACAACATTTGATAGACAGCAATCTAGAAATTGTTTGTTTAGAAACTGCTTAATTGTTCTTTTCCCAGTAAAATCTCAGTTTTCTGTGGTCATCTAAAGCAGGCAAAATGTTTTCTCCTTTGTTTTGGGGTTCAGGAGAAATGAATGGTTTGGTTCAAAGTCAATTCAGAGAAAAACTTTGACATAAAATAAGGGATGGTTCTGAAACTCACCCTGTCCTTGTGGAAAGTCAAGAAAGGATACATAAAGGCCTGTAATTCAGAGACCTGTCTAGTAGAAGCCTGATCAATAAGCAAAGCAGTCTTCCATGTTAGGAATTTTAAAGCAATGTCTGCAAAGAAAGTTAACTTCCCCTAAACAAAACTGATATACCAAGGAGGTGCCAACTGACCTAATATGTAAAACCCCTTTCAAAAATTGCTTTATTTGAGATAAAGAAGAAATAGGGAATTCAAAGGCAAACAATCAAACATGGCCACAAGATATACCTTTATAGCTGTACACCTGAGGCTAGAATTGAGTAATTCACTCAGATACTGAAGAACAAGAGGATACCCTACTTGGAATGGGTCTCATTCTCTTTTATGGCACCAGCTAGGGGGTGGGTCTTGCTCTCTTTTATGGCACCAGTTAGAAAACCTTTTCCATTTTTGCTAAGTACAATTTCCTAGTAGCATGTTTTCTAGCTCCTTTAATACCTGCTATATATCCTGAGAAAAGAGTGCCTAAATAGGATCAAAATTCTATAATCCAAACTGTTAGGTAGAGATTTTAAATGTTGGGGTGGATTGTCTCTTGTCCTGCATGAGAAGATCCACTCTTTAGGGAAGATTTTGATAACAGCCTTTGGCCAGATATGCTTTAACCATAACTAGGACTTTAACCAGTAACATGGAAAGGTTTGCATGGAGCTAAGCTTAGGACAGCTAGATAGTGCCATACAGCATTAAGATCATAGGACTATCTAATATTTAAACTTCACCATAGACAACACTCAGGTGACCACTATAAAACCAAGGGCCTAAACCATAATAAAGTAATCTTGATACACGTCCTGACAACATGGCTTTGCAATTTCCTAATGTCTCTCTGGCCCAGCTTGTTAGATATGGGCATCCTGAGATAATGTAGCAATTGTCTCATGTACTCAGACAACCTTTTAATCCTTAAAGAATCTAACACACATAACATAACTTCCTTGGAAGCAAACATCTCACAAACAAGGTTGTCAAAAACGCACACTACATCTTTCACACATGCTGCTTACTACAAACAGGCAATTCTTATGCTGAGATACTTAAAAGAAAATTCTCCAAACCTCAAAGGCCTCCTGAGCCATCAAACTGCAACACCTATCCTCAGCAATCACTAAAGCACATACCAAAAGCAATGCCTAACACAACACATAAGCCTACATTCAATGATTACCCAAGAACAAATCCCATAAAGCAAGCAAACAGTTTACCTGGTACTCTTGTCATAGTGGATTCTATTATATGACACAGAGATACTCTTTTCACCATGGTGGACGTGGAGAAGTTGACAGTTATGTACATGGAGCTAGAATCCACAATAACATGCACACACTCAGGTCAATGTACCACAGGTACCAATATGATTCTACCATAGTTCATGTGGGTGTAATGACCTGATGTGTACCTCACTGGAATATATGAAAAAAGATATTATGAATCTCTCTGAATATGTGTCACATATGGTTATGTGCCTTGCACTGAGAAGCATTCTGTCTTCAATGAGGATGATGCCACAGTATGAATGAAAAATTATCAAATCCCTTTCTATCCTGGGTCAGTGAATAAGGAGCTTCTGTCCTCACTACTGACTCCAATGTGAGACTGTCACTTAAACTGGAGTATTATTTCACAGTTTTTCCATAAGACCACAATAGGAATCATCATCATCATCATCCCCTTTTTCCCATTTACATGGGGTTGGGGTATCATATTAACTGTTGCCAACTCTCTCGATTCAGTGCCACTCTCCTGCCTTCTTCAACACTCATGCCTGACTGTCGCAGATCTTCTTTCACACAATCCATCCACCTCTTTGCTGGATGCCCTCGCTTCCTCTTACCTTCTTCCTGTCTGTCCCAAATCTCCCTCACCAGATTGTCTTCTGCTTTTCTACACATGTGCCCATACCATCGTAATCTGTTTTCTTTGATCTTTTCTGCAATTGGAGCTACTTTGGCTTCTGCTCTTATGTCCTCATTTCTTCACCTGTCCCACAGTGTGCATCCTACCACCTTTCTCAGGCACTTCATTTCCATCACCTCTAGCTTCTTCAACTGTTCTGCCTTTACTGCCCAGGTTTCTGTACCATACAGTAGTACTGGTCACACCACTGTCTTGTACACCTTACTTTTCAGCTTCTTTGGCATTCTTCTGTCATATACTACACCTGATACTCTATGCCAGTTGGCTGCAGCCCCTCTAATTCTAGCTTTGACCTCTTCATTCAGACTACCCTTCTCCTCAACCACCCCTCCCAGATACTTGAAGCTGTTTACCTGTTCCACTATCTTCTCATCTATCTCTATTCTCTGCTTCTTCTGATTTCCCCAATATGCTGCCATTACCACTGTCTTATATGTGCTTAGTTTCATCCCATGTGCCTTCAGATTTGCATTCCATTCTCCTATCCTTTGCTGAAGTTCTAGATCAGAGTCTGCCTGTACTGTCACATCGTCTGCATACAGCAGCTTTGTTGCTCTGACCCCTCCAACCTGTTTGCTGATGTAGTCCATTACCAGTATGAACAGCAGTGGGCTCAGAGCTGAACCCTGGTGTACACCCACTCCCACTGGGAACCCCTCAGTGAGGCCAAACACTGTTCGTACTTGAGTCACTGGGTCCTTGTACATAGCCTGTACTAATTCTACCAAGACCACAATAGGAACACACTCAATAATCTGGGAATGAACTGTATACTTCTGTCCACTCATAATGTAACTCCTTATTACACACTTCAGAGCAATATGTCCCAGTTTAAGACCTCTGATAAACTCTCACTCAAAGTAAATTTAAATCTCACACATCCAAACACTTCTGGGAAAGCTTGACACAGATTTCCAGCTTTATTCCTTCCTCCAAATAATATGGTAATGCTGCCACCAATCAGACTGTCTCCATGCCCTTCTAAAGGCGTGTACAATTACAAAAATTAAATATCAAAATAAATGATAACTATGACCAGAGCTGCCAGGCCTTCGAAGGAGTATCAAATAGGTATAAGCACTGTCTAATCTCTAAAGAACACACTGATTTCCAACCACGATGTAAGTAATGAAAAACATTTAATAATAAGTAAAATGATTACAGGAATGTAAATCAATAACTTTCAATAAACACCAGAATTAAATCACCAGAAATGTAAAATTAAACTTTAAGATAGAAGTCCATCATTCTAGGAAAAACTCTATCTGAATAACTAAACTTTCTAATCTAACTGGAGAATACTGTCCCTGATCTAATCTAACACACAACAGCAAGGCAAAGGCAGGCTTAAAGTTTTTGGTGAGTCCTCTTTTCTTCAAGTATCACTGCACAGCACTGTAACTTGACTAACTACACAGCTTAACAGTCTAAGCTGTTTTATTTTTAAAATAATAGTCAGCTGTTTGAACAATTTCTTTTTCCTATCAATCAGCTGTTCAAAAACTCATGTAACAACCAGGAAAATTCTAATGACATCATCTACTGTTTAGCTGATTCTCCACAGTAATTCAGAACCTCCCCCTCAAACATGCACAATTAGAAATGCATCAAAACACTGACATATTCTTTAAATGTTGTGTTAAAACTCAACATTTTAAAAACTTATTTCCATTTTCACAATTAGACATGCTGGCATACAATAAACACTAATCTGATTTTCTGCCAGACATGCTAACACAGAGGACAGTGTTTTCATTTTCTTTACATTTCTGACCCCCTTATGACTCAAGCATGATTTTCAAGTGATCCTTGAAAACCAATACTTGAGAAAAATGGGTACACCTGAGAATATTAACCCACTCCTCTCCTGGGCAATCTAGTTGCTTTTGGTATTATTAACCCCATTGCAGTGTTTTTCTCCTTCTGAGGAAACTTGGCTAAGCACAGCACCCACTCCATTATTTGAAGCATCTACCTGCACAATAAATGCTTTATTGTAATCTGGGATGGCTAACACAGGGGGTCCTCCCAAGATCTCTTTTAGTTTTTGGAATGCCTGTTCACAGTCTGTGGTCCACACTACCTTGTCCAGTTTATTCTTCCTACTTAGGTCAGGTAAGGGGTGCAGCTATGGTACTGTAATTGGGGACAAATTTCCTATATTACCCAACTGTCCTTAAAAATGCTCTCACTTGTTTCTTAGTAACAGGAACTGGCCATGCTTGAATAGCTTCCACCTTCACAGTTATGGCCTAATTTTACCACTTCCCACCCTGTGTCCTAAGTAAGTGACCTCTGCAATACTCAATCAACACTTACTGGGTTTAATGGTTAATCCTGACCTACTTAATCTATCCAAGACCTCTCTAACATGTTGGTCTGCAAATGCCCATAGCATAGTCTTCAATGTAGAGTTTAACCTCTCCACAAGACCATTAGTCTGGGGATACTAGGGAGTATTCTTTAAATGTTTCACCCCACAAGACTTCCACAGACAAGTCAGCAGTTCTGACACAATGCTGGCACCACAGTCAGTCAGTAGTTCCTGTGGAAAACCTACTCTGCTGAAGATTTCTAGCAAAGCACTTTCCAGACAGTAGGCTCTAGGCTCTACCAAATGGCACTCTACTTCATCTTCCAGCCCTCCTATAGGAGTCCACTTTCTATACAACAAACTTTCCTTCTCTGCCTTAATATCCCCTTCTCAAGGAATATCAGGGACTATAGCTAGAAGTGGCAAATGGTAGGCTCTAGGCTCTACCAACTAGGTGTGTACTAGGCTAACGGCCCAGGAGCCTTTACAAGCCTAGCCCATAGGATTACCCTGGCATCATGCCACCAGACCTTAGCTTCCAGTGCCTCTGTTGAGTAGAGCCACTGGAGTGATCCCCAGGGTGAATTTTCTATTTCCCATCCACTCATCAAGATTTCTCTTGAAGAGGGCCAGTGAGGTGCTCTGTTTGACATGGGTGGGAAGTCTAGTCCATAGCATGGGCAGTCTCTGGGTTATGAACCTGTCCCTCCAGCACGTTTTGTTGATTGTGGTAATGAGGTTGAGGTCTCTGGAGCATGTGGTGTGGAGGGACTAAGATTTCTTTAGATGTAGCATTTCTAATAGAGCTGGGTCAGACATGGCTTTATAAGTCAAGCAGAGATCGCCTCTAAGTAGGTGATATAAGACAGAATAGTTGGAGTTTTTTTGAGTCTGTCTATATAGGACACGTGTTTAAGGCCTAGGAGCCTCTTTGTGAGGTATTTTTTCAGCCTCTCTAGTTGCAGGTGTCTAGTGAGGTACATGCCAAATGGGGCATTGTACTCAATGACTGGCCTAATGAGGAAAGAGTACAGGGAGGCAATGACCTCTTTCTTCCTGGATGCAAAACCCTTAGTAATGAGATGTGCCACATAAAAGGACTTTCTGACCACGGTGGCAGTGTGGTGGTCAAAAGAGAGGATTATGTCAACCTGTGTTCCCGGATCTCTTATAACGCCTCCTGTGTTCAGTGGACTACCATCGATGTGGTAGTTCATGGGAACTGTGTTTTTCCCGAAGGGGGATGACGACAAATTTTTTGGCATTGAGCTTAAGGCCATGGTTCTGACACCAGTCATTGGTCTCAGCGAGGCCTTTCTGTAGGTTGTCAACATCACTTAGGGAGTTAATAATGGCTCCCAACTTGCAATCGTCTGCAAACTTTGTCAGACAGAGTCCCTTTGTGTTGAACTGGACTTCTGAGAAGTAGATATGAAACAGGAGAGGATCCAGGACTGAACCTCTGGGACTCCACCCATGACTGGTCAGCAGTCTGACTTGGAGTCAGCTACTTTCACAATGTGGGTTCTATCTGTGAGCCAGTTTGCAACCCAACTAGTGATATAGGGTTGATGCCTAGCTTAGTGAGTTTTTCTATGACCACCTTGCCTTCATCTACAGCTCTGGTGACTGACTCAAAGAAGTTGACCAAGTTGAGCAGGTACGATCTATCCATCACAAAACCAAACTGTGTGGGATCCAAAGTTTGGAGATTCCCTATATCCTTGTTTATTAGGTCAATGATGATGCATTCCATAGCTTTGCATATCAGACTTGTCAGGCTAATGGGGCGATAGTTCCCAGGGTATGTAGTCACTCCTCCTTTGTGGAGAGGGATGACTACAGCAGTGTGCCATTTGGTAGGGACAAAGCCTGAGGTGAGGTTGTGATTGAACAGGGCACACAGGTGAGGTGCCAGTTCACTCTGTAGTTCATGTAGAACACAGCAAGGGATATTGTCAGGTTCCATAGAAGCTGTATTCATGGCCTTGGACAGTGCTGTTTTAACCTGTGCAGCAGTAATTCTGGATGCCTGGCAACCTACTGGCATTGTGATTGGTCCTTTTGGGGGGAAGAGTGGGGTAAAGTTGGCACTGAATCTGTCAGCCAGTATATTGGCAATATCTGTTGGCTCAGTATAGGAGGCACCATTGTGCAGTAGCTCACAGCAAATCTGAGTATTGCCATGGACATTCTTTACATCCATGCATTTGTGTATGTGTTCGTACTGTGCATTGGTGTATGATTCAGTGGTCGTGCAACTGTTCTCTATTTGCATGGGTGCCATGAAGTTATCCACCTCTGTTCTTAGGAGCCCAAAGTTAGCTTTGGAAGATGTTTTTCATGGTGGTTACCTTTGTGGGGTGGGAGGGATGTGGATTTCCAAGGTGATTAGTTTGTGCTCAGATCTAACCAGGGAGGAGTTGTCTATTGGTGTAGAGCAATGGTCACCCATGTTAGTAATGACCAGGTCAAGGATGTTGCTAACTCTAGTGGGGGTAAGAACGAGCTGGTCCAGGGCATTGGAATTAATGAATTCCAGGAAACGTTGGGCAAGTGTATTGGTACATGAGTAGTTTTCACAGTTTATGGAGGTGTAGTTAAAGTTGCCCAGTATGAGTGTGTTAGGTTGGACCCTAATATTCTCCAGGGTGCTTAGGAATGTGGAGTGAGTGTCTTGGGACATGGTTGGGGACATATAACAGGCTACAGCCTGAATCGCTGTCTTACCCAATGTTAGCTGCACCTGAAATATCTCTGATGCATTATGTTGGGCTACCAGTCTTGAGGTGTGCACATTCTTTATGAATATGGAAACACCACCACCTTTGGAGCTTCGGTCCAAGTTCTGGGGCCAGAAGGTGTGGAATGAGTTATAGCCTGGTAGTGCAGGGGTGCTTTCTGCTGCCTTGAACCAGGTCCCTGTGTCGATGTTCTCCATTTTAAGGAGTGATTCGAGCGAGTGCATTTTGAGACTTAGATTTCTAGTGCTCAGCAGCATGACCTTCAGATCGCATTTGTTTGTAGCTGTTATGGTGGTAAGTTGGTCTTTGGAACACTGCCTAAAAAAGGCACTATAGGGGTGGCAAGAGCCTTAGCCAGTATCCAGAAGCCCAGGGGTGACAGATGCAGGCCATCTCTGGCAAAGCATTGAGGTCTGTCAATCATGTCATTCCAGGCAGATAGATACTGGATCCCCTTAGAATGACACCAGAAACTTAGCTAATTGTTGAAGTCAATCATTTTTTTCTTGTACTGTGGTATCATTCTGGGTAAAGGTAGGATGCTGCTCAGGGATAGGGTCGTACCCGCCTGGGCTACATAATCCGAGAGCTCCTCCATGTTTGTTTTCATGTAGTCTAGGGAGGTATGTCTCAGGTTATTCACACCCACATGTACAATGACAGAGTCATATTAGTACCTGTTGTTGAGGGACCTGAGTGCGTGCATTATATGGCAGATCCTGGCACCTGATAGGCAGCTGACTGGTATTTTCTCCTTATTCAACCTAGTGAGTGGGACATCAGTGTGCCTCACTATTGAGTCACCTATGACTAGTGTGCTGGGCATCCTGTTTTGCCTTAGGGGAATTTAGTTGAGTGGCACACTGTTTAGGTGAGTTATGTGTCTCATGATTAGTGTTGTGTTGTGGTGGTTGAGTGCATTTCTGCCTTGGAGGTTTCTGCTGTTTGGGTAGATTTTTATTGCGATTTTCCGTGAAGGTGAGTGTACAGTTTGTGTTTTCATTTGAAGGCAGTGCTTGTGTGTATTCTGTAGGGCTATGTGTTCCATGTGGTGTGGTGTAAGTGTTGACCTTCTCTTCTTGACCAGCTATTCTGGTCTTGGCTGGAGAATGCGTGGCTTCCAGTTTGAATATATAAGTGCATCTCTCGCAAGTCTGAGTGTTGGGAGGTAAGAGGAGAGGGTTGTCGGTGTACATGAGGCAGTTGCTACATTGCCTCAGGATGCCCAAATTCACCAGGTTAACAGGAGAAAGCACAGGGAACTGACCTTTAGACATGCCTGGAGGGGTGGGCATTAATAATAAGTACTGGAGCTGTTTCCTTGTAGAATGTTTATTGCTGGTAGCACTTTTGTGTGCTATAATAATTGCTACAAGAAGTCTGGTATGGTAAAGTGCTAGTCTAACACTTTACCATACCAGACTTCTTGTAGCAATTAATAAACTAGTAAAAGTGCAGGAGAGGAGAGAACTAGCATCTCTAAGGGAAAAATTCAAGAGCAGACATTGGCACCTCTCAGAAGCTTGCAAACAATCCTGGATACAGCAAATCTGTATCTGGACTACACTAGTTACAGGAAAGGCAGGAAACAAGTGCAATGTGGGCTTTTAAACCAGAAAGTTGAAAGAGATGGAAAAACTGCCCAAATGGTCAATAAACAACAAATTCTGGGCCAAAAAACACTTCTCTTGTGGTAGATACAACCCTTTGTTCCTGTATATCGACTCCCCTCTTCCTTGAGCTTTAGATGCTTCCTTAACTATCTCCCTCAAGTGTTGTACTGTAGGGTACATAAGTTGAGCCTTTCTCAACTGTACATTTGTGATACTCCCAAGCTCCCCTTCCACAGAAAATCTAGTATCTTCCAACAGTTGTACCTCACTGTCACTCTGAGTACTATCACTCACCTTCATCCTTGCAGTCACAATGTCCAAGGGAACATCAGTACCCACCAGTAGCTGTGGCTCACATTCAGACTTACTGTTACCAGATAGCACCTTCTCTGAAACAGCCACCACACTAGTCCCAGCTTCAGGTACGAGATCTGTCTGGTTCTCTCTCAGACTACTGGACCTATATGCCTGTCTCCCAGCCTGACTATGTGTCACTGCATGCACACAAGGCATTGCATCATCATAATTATTCTCTATCAGGACATCTGCAGGAATATTCTAAAACACAAGCTCACCTTCCATAGGAAGCCTAGTAACTTCTGACAGCTGCTTCTGGCTGTCACTCTGGGTACCACCTCTCAACTCCTTCCTCACAGTGACCGTGTCCAAGGAAATGTCAGTACCCACCAGTCCCAGCTTCAGGTATGAGATCTTTCTGGGTCTCTCGCAGACTACCAGACCTACATGTCTTTCTCCAAGCCTGACTGCATGTCACTGCATGTACACAAGGTACTGCATCATCACAGTCATTCCCTATCAGGACATCTGCAGGAATATCCTCAAACACACCTATTTACTTGCTTCCTCTTCCACCCTCCCAGTCAAGATGAACCCTAGCCGAAGGTATTTGAAATGGGGTACCTCCCAAAGCTCTAGCTGGAGTGGACTGCCCAAGCAAGTACTGCTCTTCTCTAACCACTGCAGGCCTCACAATGGTTATATCAGAAGCTGTGTCCCTCTTGGCGGCTATCTGTTTGTGATCTACTAAGATAGGATATCATTTTTGGTGATAATTTGGCACCCCAGTTGTTTCTAAACAACTTAATCCTGGCAATTTGTCATCCACACTTACTGGCTTCCCCACCTTCTGTTTCTCACCTTGCTTTGATGGACATTTGGCTGCTATGTGTCCTCTCTGGTTACACTTGAAACATCTAATCCCTAACCGTGC
Source organism: Protopterus annectens (assembly GCF_019279795.1). Taxonomy (NCBI): domain Eukaryota; kingdom Metazoa; phylum Chordata; order Ceratodontiformes; family Protopteridae; genus Protopterus; species Protopterus annectens. The sequence goes on from NC_056737.1 coordinate 1,710,121,205, forward strand.
ACTCAGATTAGTAGTTTCCCCAATTACTGGTGTACTCTGTTGGAGTGATTTAGACTGTCCCCTATGTGTTGCCTTATGTCCATTGGCAGCACTGGGTATCCCTTTCTTATGCAGTGGTGCTCTGCTTGCCAAATAGAGATCCCCTTTTCTCCTCAACTCCTTTGCAGAGTTACATTCACGGTCTGCTAACTAGACTCTCATGTCATCAGGCAAAGTACTGAGGGCTTGTTCCCTCACCAAAAGGTCTGCCAGTCCCTCAAAAGTGGTGATCTAATACCCACTCACCCATCTGTGAAAGTAAGTATTTAAGTCAGCAATATAATCATGTACACTTTCATCTGCCTTGCTTCTATGTTCATGAAGCTTTTTTCTATAAGCTTCAGTTGTTAGTTTAAAATAATCTAGAAGACAGTTCTTAACTTTAATATAATTCAGACAATCTACATCAGACAATTTTGACATGGCTTGATCAGCTTTACATGGAGTAAGGGAGTCAGGAGCCAAACCCAGAGCTCAGGGTCTGCATTATATTGTCTACATACCCTCTCAAAAATATGAATAAAACTCTCAAAGTTGTCCCCATCCCCGTACTAAGGTAAATGTTTAATGACCTTTGCAGCTTCTGGGGTCTGTTTATTCCCTTCCCCATTACCTCTATGACCCTCTTGAAGGGTAAGAAACTCCACTTCATGCTGGCACTGTCTCTCATGCTCTCTTGTTTTCCTCGGTTTCTAAATGTCTGACTTCCAGTTCATATTGGCACTGTTTTTCCTCAGGCTTCAGACATTGGATCTCCAGGCACAGTTTCTCTTCAGTCTCTAGACCTCGCATTTGCTTCTCAGCCACCAGGCATTGAGCTTCCAGGCACAGTCTCTTCAACTCCAGATGGAGTCCCAGGTCCTCTGAAGAAAATGTGGGCTGTCCTGTCTTGGCAGGCTGCATATCACAACACCAAACTGGATACCCTCCGAATGGTTGGTCTGAGCTGTGGCTGCAATCAAGGCTGAAATCATTGCTTCCTTGGTCAGGTTGGCATGCACCAATCCTCTGGCTTCACACTCCTTAGCCAACTGGATCTTTGTCAGCTTGCTAAAATCTAATGCTGACATCTTTGCTGTTATCCCTGACTATCTAACTAAAAAAAAAACTGTGGTGGATTGAAATTCTGAACATTTACCTTGTGGTTGTCAGGAGTGCACACCTTAATGACAACTACCCACAAGCTACTGAAATCCAATTAAAAACCCCACACCACTGCCACCAATTAATGTGATGTCCGGCACATATCTCACCAGACTGTCACTAATTAAATGTGATGTCCAGATAAAATCCCACAGGACTGCCAACAATAAAATGTGACATCCCTTACTATCCTGAGTCAGTAACTAAGGAGCTTCAATACTCACTACTGACTCCAGTTAAACTGGAGTAATATTTCACAATTTTCCCCTAAGAGCACAACAGGAACATGCTCAATAATCTGGGACTGGATTGTATACTTCTGCCCACCCCCTAATGTAACTCTTTATTACACACTTCAGAACAATGTGTCCCAGTTTAGGACCTCTGATAAACTCACACTCCAAGTAAATTTAAATCTTACACATCCAAACACTTCTGGGAAAGCCTGACACAGATTTCCAGCTGTGTTCCTTCCCCAAAATAATACAGTAATGCTGCCACCAATCAGAGTGTATTCATGCCCTTTTAAGGGGGTGTTCAGTTATGAAAATTAAATATCAAAATAAATGATAGCTATAACCAGAACAGCCAGGCCTTTGAGGGAACCTGGGGAGTATCAAACAGGTATAAGCACTCTCTAATCTCTAAAGAACACACTGATTACCAACCACAATATAAAGTAATGAAAAATATTTAATAATAAGTAAAATAATTACAAGAATGTATATCAATAACTTTCAATAAACACCAGAATCCAATCACCAGAAATGTAAAATTAAACTGTAGGATAGAAATCCATTATTCTAGAAAAACTCCATCTGAATAAATAAACTTTCCTAATCTAACAGGAGAATACTGTCCCTGATCTAATCTAACAAATAATAGCAAGGCAAAGGCAGGCTTACAGTTTTCGGCGAGTTCCCTTTTCTTCGGGTATCACTACACAGCATTGTAACTGACTACTTCTCTTCACAAACTGCTTAGCACTTGACTAATTGCGCAGTACTCGACTAACTGCACAGCTTAACAGTCTAAGCTGTCTTATTTTAAAAATAACAATCAGCTGCTTGAAAAAGTTCTTTTTTCCTGTCATTCAGCTGTTCAGAAAAATCACCTAACAACCAGGAACATTCTAATGAAATCACCTACTGTTCAGCTGATTCTCCACAGTACTTTAGACTGTCCCTCTCAAATATGCACAATTACAAATGTAGCAAAACACTGATAGATTCTTTAAACATTCTGTTTAAATAAGGAAATTCTCAACATTTTAAAAACTTATTTACATTTTCACAATAAAACATGCTGGCATACAATGCAAGTTAATCCGAGAATATACACAACTCTCCTGCCAAGCATGCTAACATAGGTGACAATGTTTTCATTTTCTTCACAGAGCTTAAGGAAAAATCACAAACCACCCGATGGCCCCTTTCCCCTGTTTCATTGGGCACTTGCTTGTATTGATGGAGCTTAAGGAAAACCCTCAAACCACACCTGATGGCTGTCTAAATGATTGCCCTCATGCTGGCTCTTGCTCTGGTGATGGGAATGAAGAGGTCATTTGGCCAGGAGAGGGTCTGGAATCAAAAGACAATGGGGCAAAAAGTACAAAAAAGAAAAGAACATTGAAAGGGGCATTAATAATAAAATACATTTTGCTATTAACAATGAAGTGATATCCAGCAAATGCATTTAGTTTTGGCAACCTTCACAACATGAAAAGACATTATGTCAGAGTACTATAGAGACAAAAGGAGACATCTATTAAACAACAAAAAATATAACTGCTGCCACAGGTAAAAATAAAAAAAAAAAGCCAGAAAACAGTATAGTTGCTATTTTTCTTTACAGAATCAAAGAAAATCTAGACAAACCCTATTACTCATGTTTAGCAAAATGATAGCATTTGGACATGTCACTGATTTATGGTGAAAGGCTGTTAAGGTGCCACTTCATAAAAAATCATATTACACCCAAACAATTTTAGTTCCATTAACGTAAAACTTTATGTAAAGTCATGGAGAGAGCTATAACAGAACTTGTCCAAAATGACAGAGCAGAGCTACTTGTTTTGGATACTGAATAGGATGGATTTGTTACAGGGATATCTTGCCTTTTGAACTTCATGGGATCTGTATTGAAAAGTCAGCACTCGAAATACCAAGTGCCAGCACTTAGAAAAAAAAAGATTGAAAATGCACAAGAATCCCAACTCTCAAAAACTCGCTCTTCTTCTTTCAACTTTTTTTTTTTTTTTTTTTTTTTTGCAGTGGGGTAATTCCCTTTGCACCTCCTGAACTTCTATACACTAACTCTAAGACAGCCATACTTCAGAGAAAGCGGAATATTACAAGAAATGGCCATTTTGGACGTAGTATATGTAAGTCTATTTTTGAACCATTTATTCTGTATGTAGGTCCCGACATTTCAAATGATTACCACTTCATGGCATTCTATAAAGTAGTTACAACAGCACTTGATGTAGAATTGACAAGGCTTCCTTCTTATCTTATTTATTTATTTTATTTAACATTTGTTGACTGGGAAACTCCGACTAGGACAGAGCCTATTTTCAGAGGAGGCCCAAGGAGAAACACTCCAACTGCATGTCTTTAGAATGTGGGAGGAAACTGGAGTACCTGGAGGAAACCCATGCAAACACAGGGGGAATATGCAAACTCCACACAGAAGACACGCCAGGTGAAAATCGAACCAGAGAACCTCTTGCTGTGAGGTGACAATGTTAACCGCTGCACCACTGCGTTGCCCATCTCGACCTTAATAAGACATTTGACACTATTCTGCATAAAGGAATAATACATTAAATGCATTTCATATATAGTTCATTGGGTAAAACACTGGTTAAGCAAAAAGAAACAAGTTAGGTTGGATGTGGGATTACCCAGCTATTTTGCAAGGGATTACCATGGTGCCCAACAGAGCTCTGTACCACACCCATTTATTCAGACTGCTTTTCTGGTATAGGAAAGTGGGAAACATGCTAGGGATAGCCAAACATGCTGATAAATGAAAAATGGGTAAAATGACTACTTACTTCAAAAGATAGCTAAATTCACCAAGAATGTCTGCAACTATACATGTTTGGTACAACAGTAATGGTCTTGCCTTTAATGTCAGTAAATGCAATACAAATTTATATTCCAAAATAAGTTGTCATTCAATGAAAAATGAAACATTAAAGAGATATAGGCATGGGCTGAAAAAAATTTGAAAGGTGTATTTACTAAGTCAGCAAAACATATTTTGTAGCCTGTCAATTTTTAAAGGACATACAGAACTTGCTGTATTCAACTGGACGTATAATAGAATTTAAGTACCTTTATCTGCACTTTTTTTTCAAAAAAATACAGTATTTAAATTGATTTTAACTGTGTGTTGCAGGAATATTAACTGAACTGGAAGTTAGTCAGTGTTTGCTGAATTTTGTTATTTGCTAGTAATTACAGGTGTGGGGTAGCCACATTCTTTGATTTCCTGTCCTTGCCTATTTAATTGGTACAGTGTGAAATATTTTCTGCTTAAAAACCTCAGCTTTGGCCGGCTAAGAACTTGCTGTATTCAACTGGACGTATAAGAGAATTTAAGTACCTTTATCTGCACTTTTTTTCAAAAAATACAGTATTTAAACTGATTTTAACTGTGTGTTGCAGGAATATTAACTGAACTGGAAGTTAGTCAGTGTTTGCTGAATTTTGTTATTTGCTAGTAATTACAGGTGTGGGGTAGCCACATTCTTTGCTTTCCTGTCCTTGCCTATTTATGTGGTACAGTGTGAAATATTTTCTGCTTAAAAACCTCAGCTTTGGCCGGCTAAGAACTTACTGTATTCAACTGGACGTATAAGAGAATTTAAGTACCTTTATCTGCACTTTTTTTCAAAAAATACAGTATTTAAATTGATTTTAACTGTGTGTTGCAGGAATATTAACTGAACTGGAAGTTAGTCAGTGTTTGCTGAATTTTGTTATTTGCTAGTAATTACAGGTGTGGGGGTAGCCACATTCTTTGATTTCCTGTTCTTGCCTATTTAATTGGTACAGTGTGAAATATTTTCTGCTTAAAAACCTCAGCTTTGGCCGGCTAAGAACTTGTATTCAACTGGACGTATAAGAGAATTTAAGTACCTTTATCTGCACTTTTTTTTCCAAAAAAATACAGTATTTAAATTGATTTTAACTGTGTGTTGCAGGAATATTAACTGAACTGGAAGTTTTGACTCTGCTCTTCAGTTAGACCCACGCACCCTCCCTGTTTTTGTTTTGGTGTTAATCTTAGTGGCCTTGAAACTGCCCGCCCCTCTTATAAATTTGTGTTTGGATACTCCTTCTGGGCCCATCTCATTTGCTCACTCAAATGAGTGCAGTGAGATCATATTCTGATTTCAGGCACTCCTACTGTGTACAAAGAGAGCATCTGGGAAACAGAAAAAAAAATAAATTTAAGCTTGTTTCCTGCCTTTCCTGTTAAGTGGTATAGACTATTTGTAGGCTTCTGAGCCCCCAAGTCCTTCTGTGTTGGAGGGAAGCCTTCTAGCTTAGTTTTTTTTTTCTTATAACTAGCTAGTTTTCTAGTTTCAGCACTCAAATCTGTTTCTTTGATCTCAGCACTTGTTCAGAAAAAAAAATGTCATCTGCTTTTACTGTACTTGTGTTTCTACCTACTTTATTTTACTTTTGCATCATCTTAAAAGTACTCAATTGCATTTATTACTGCTTGGTGTAACTCATTCTAAGCCTTTTGGTTTAAACACTTGGGCTTCGGACCAGTTGTTTTGCACTGAGAGGGTTTGTGGTCTGCACTGTAGTGGCAGAACAGGTAGCTTACATCCTTCTAGGTTGGGAACTGCTGATTGAGGGCTCAGTGTCTGTTATTCTAAAAGTGTATTAATTCTGGTTTAAGCACTTGGGCTTTCAGGCCAGTTATTTTACATTAAGAAGGTTTGTGGTCTGCACTCTTGTGGGAGGAGAGGCTGGACTCTGCCCTTCTGAGCTGGGAATTTCTGGTTAAAGGCTTATAGTGCATGCATATCTGAACTGCTTCTTACTGAAGTTGGTGCACCTTGTTTGCTGTGGCATAGACTGGATTCGGGCCTGCTGAATCTAGCTTTGTTTGTGTAACTTGAGCACTAATCCAGGCATTCTCTAAAGTATTCAACTGTATTTATTACTGCTTGGTAGGTTCATAGGTTCATAGGTTCATAGGTTCATACTAGGCTATCTGCCCAAGGGCATTTTTAAGCCTAGCCCATAGTTATGTGGCTTTCGCCACCCCTTTAGTTTGAATGAAAACTATGCCTATCATTTTGCTGTGCCTCTGTCAAGCAGTGACGCTGAAGTAATCCCTGGGGTATATCTGCAATCTCCCATCCATTGGTCAAGATTCCTCTTGAACAAGACCAGAGAGGTGCTCTGCCTCACATGTACCGGGATTTTGTTCCACAGCATAGGGAGTCTCTGGTTGATGAATCTGTCCCTCCAGCACATTCTATTTATAACCGTGTCAAGGTTTAAGTCTCCCGCCCTTGTGGTTCTGAGGGATCTAGATTTTTTGAGGTGAAGCATATTCATCAAATCTGGGTTTGACATGGCCTTATATGTCAGGCACAGGTCACCTCTGAGCAAGCGGTATGAGACTGAATAGAGCTGGAGTTCTTTCAGTCGGGCAGCATAAGACATATTTTGAGACCCTTTATCCTTTTGGTGAGGAACTTTTGGGGCCTTTCAAGCTGCAGCAGGTGTCTGGTCAGATACATTCCGAACGGGCATTGTACTCAATCATAGGTCTAATAAGTGATGAGTACAGGGGACGATGACCTCCCTTGATCTAGATGTGAATCCCTTCATGATCAGGTGGGTGATATAGAAGGTTTTCCTAACTACTTTAGCAACATGAGTGTCAAACGAAAGGCTACTGTCAACCTGGGTCCCCAGATCTCTGATGACTTTTTCTGTGCTCAGTGGATTGCCACCTATATGGTAGCTAGGGGTAGCCTTGTTTTTCCCAAAGGGTATGACTATGCATTTTTGGCTTAACTTCAGGCCATGGCTCTGGCACCAGTTATCCATTTCTGTGAGGCCCTTCTGGAGGATATCTGTGTCAGATGTGTTTTCGACTATGGCTTCAGTTTGCAGTCATCTGCAAACTTTGTCAGCCATAACCTCCTGTGTTTGCTTGTACTTCAGAAAAGTAGATGCCGAACAAGAGTGGACCCAGGACTGAGCCCTGTGGGACACCACTTGTGACAGGCTTTGAGTCTGACATGGCTCCAGCAACTCTGACCCTGTGGGTTCTGTCACTTAGCCAGTTTGCAACCCATCTTGTGATGTATGGGTTTACATTCAAGCTGATGAGTTTTTCGATGATACCTGAGTGGGGTATTGTGTCGAAGGCCTTTGCCAGGTCGAGGTAGGCTGTATGGACTGCCTTTCCCTCATCAATGGCCTTGGTGACTGTCTCAAAAAAGTCAACCAAGTTTAAGAGGCAGGATCTGCCTTTGACAAAGCCAAACTGAGTTGGATCCAAAGTCTGCAAGTTCCCTATGTCTTTATTTATGAGTAACTTGATTTAAGTGTAGCTATCATTCTAAGTCTTTTGGATTAAGCTCTTGGGCTTCAGACCAGTTGTTTTACATTAGGAAGGTTTGTGGCATGCACTGTGGTGGCAGGACAGGTAGCTTTCATCCTTCTAAATTGGGAACTGCTGACTGAGAGCCCATTGTCTGTTATTCTTAAAGTGTATTAGTTCTGGTTTAGGCACTTGGGCTTCAGGTCAGTTATTTTACATTAAGAAGGTTCGTGGTCTGCACTCTTGTGGGAGAAGAGGCTGGACTCTGCCCTTCTGAGCTGGGAATTTCTGGTTAAAGGTTTATAGTGCCTGAATATTTGAACTGTATCTAAATGAAATTGGTACACCTTGTTTGCTGTAGCATAGACTAGATCCAGGCCTGCTGAATCTAGCTTTGTTTATATGCTTGTTGTTTGTTTGCTTGTTATTTCCCTGGAACGCTAATTCCACCTAATACGCGGCTTCTCAGCGCTTCTGTGGATCACTAGTGATATCTGCATTGTTTACTGTACTTATTTCCTTGTTTCACTTGAAAGAAAGTTACTGTTTGTCGTTATTGCATTTAAGTTACCTGTAACACATTGCACTTAAGTTACCTGGCACTTGCTTGCTAAAGCAATTATATAAGTCAGCACTAAAAATTAAAAGCACTATACCCTCACTCCCCACTGGCCCTTGTTTTCAATTATTAAGGAATTCCCAATATTATTCTAGCATGTCCAAAGGTCAGTTGTCAATCTCCTCTCCGGTCCAGCTGGTGAATCTGGGAATCTTGAGGCAATGTTACAACTGCCTCATGTACACAGACAACCCTCTCCTCCTCCCAACAAATTCCAACACATGTGAGAGATGCAACCATATAGCCAAACTGGAGGCTAAGCTCTCTCAACTCAGTACTGGCATAACCAGTCAGGAGGAGAAGGAAACCACACTCACTACAATTCCAGTCTCACATAGACCTACCACGACAGCAAACCAAACACATAATCACACAAAAACATACTCGGAGGCTCTAAATAAAGATCTGCCTAAGCAGCAGAGACCTCCAAAGCAGACACCCAAGCAACCGCTACCCCAAAACAAAACACGTGCAACACATATCTCACAAAGCCAGTGTGCCGGACAGTCACAGCCCTTAAGACTAAACAACACACCTGATACACTTGTAATAGGTGACTCTATCATCAGGCACACTGACGTCCCGTTCACCAGGCTGAACAAGGAGAGGGACATGGTGAGCAGCCTGTCGGGTGCTAGGATCCACCACATAACACAAGCACTCAGGTCACTCCAAGGCAAGTACAAATATGACTCAGTCATTGTCCATGCTGGTGTGAATGACCAGAGACGTACCTCCCTGGACTACATGAAAAGAGACATAAATGAGCTCTCTGAGCATGTAGCCCAGGCCGGTATGACCCTGACCTTGAGTAGCATCTTACCCTCACCAAGAATGATGCCACAATATGAAGACAAGATGATCAATTTCAACAATTGGCTTAAGTACTGGTGTCATTCAAAGGGGATCCAATGCCTGTCAGCTTGGGATGATATGCTCGACAAGCCATGATACTTCGCTAGGGACGGCTTGCACCTGTCACCCCTGGGCTTTCGGATATTGGCAAAGGCTCTTGCTACCCCCATAGTGCCTTTTTAGGCAAGGCTCAAAAGACAAACCCACCTCCATAGGTATCACAAGAGATAAGAAACTAAGAGTAATGCTACTCAACGCCAGAAGTCTAAACCTCAAGATGCACGCACTCAAAACTCTCCTTAGCATGGAGAACATCGATATCTGTGCAGTAACAGAAACCTGGTTCAAGGCTCCCGAGAGCACCCCAGCACTACCAGGTTATACCTCATACCATGCTTTTCGGCCCCAAAACTTGGACTGAACCACAAAAGGAGGGGGAGTATCCATATTCATCAAAGATACCCACACCTTCAGGTTGGTGTCAAAGCACGAAGCATCAGAGACTATCCATGTGCAACTAACAGTGGGTAAAACTGCCTTCCAGTTTATAGCCTGCTACAGACCACCCTTCCAAACCCAGGAACCCCACTCGGCCTTTCTGAGAACACTGGAAAATATGAAGGTCTCTCCAAACACCATTATATTGGGCAACTTCAACTACCCAAACATAGACTGGGAGCATTACTCTAGCTCCAACACCCTAGCCCAAAGTTTCCTAGAATTTATAAACTCAAATGCTATGGAACAACTTGTTACCACTCCCACAAGAGGGGAAAACATACTGGACCTGATCATCACCAACATGGGGACTCTATGCTCCAGACCAAAAGTGTATCCCTCACTGGTAAGATCAGACCATAAACTAATCTCACTGGATATTCACATCCCGACCCCACCCCCTGCCCAGAAAACCACAGTGAAAAACTTCTCTAAAGCAAATTTCACACTCCTCAAAACCGAGGTGGAATCCTTCAAAGCCCCTGGGCCTGTGGAAAATACGGCCCAGACCGCAGAATCCTTTATAAACCATTCTATGAACACCTTCAGGAATGCATGGATCATGCGATCCCAAATAAAACCAAGACCCAATCCTCCAAAGGCAGATGTCCTGTCTGGTGGACCCCAGCCATAAACAAACTATACAATAGAAGGAGGAAGCTACTAAATGATAGAGCAAAATCCCAAAAGGGAAGGCATCACTGATCAGTATTAGCAAAAAACTACGGGCACTCATAAAATTGTCTAAGGCCAGCTTCGAGAGAAAAATTGCACAGGACACTAAGGATAATCACAAGGCTTTCTTTAGTTATGTTAGGAACCTGGGTGGTAATTACCAGATATGCTCAGAATTAGTCCAAAATGACAAAAAATACACTGAACCCACAGACATTGCCAACATCCTAGCTGACAGGTTCAGTGCAAACTTCTCCCCCCCCCACCAAAAGGGCAAATATCTATCCCAGCAGAGTGCTGCCCCCCTGACATCTCAGATGCTCAGGTAAGAGCCGCCCTCTCCAAAGCAAAAAACACAGCATCAATGGGACCAGACGGTGTCCCGGGCTGCGTCCTACATGAACTCCAAGAAGAGCTAAACCCAAACATAAAACTACTGTTCAATCTCAGCCTTACTACAGGATATGTGCCCAAAGAGTGGCGTACAGCAACAGTGGTCCCTCTCCATAAAGGTGGTGCCTCAACGGATCCTGGAAACTATCGCCCCATAAGCCTGACTAGCTTGGTCTGCAAAGCTATGGAAAGGATCATTATGGACCTCATAAATAAAGATATTGGGGACCTACAGACACTGGATCCTACCCAGTTAGGCTTTGTTAAGGGCAGATCCTGCCTCTTAAACCTGGTTGATTTCTTTGAAACAGTCACCAAGGCCATTGACGAGGGGAAGGTGGTCCACACAGCCTACCTGGACCTTGCAAAAGCCTTCGATACAATACCCCACTCGGGCATTATAGATAAGCTCACCAGCTTAAATATAAACTCCTATGTCACTAGATGGATTGCAAACTGGCTCAAGGACAGAACCCACATGGTTAGAATTGCTGGAGCCATGTCAGACTCCAAACCAGTTACAAGTGGTGTCCCACAAGGCTCAGTCCTGGGACCTCTTGTTCGGTATATATTTCTCGGAGATACAGGCCAACACGGAAGGACTGTGGCTGACCAAGTTCGCAGATGACTGCAAACTGGGCACCATAATCAACTCTCCAGCCGACACAAGCATCCTCCAAAAGGGCCTCATAGAAACAGACAACTGGTGCCAGAGCCATGGCCTCAAGCTAAATGCCAAAAGTGTATAGTCATCCCTTTGGCAAAACAAAGTGCCACAAATTACCACATAGGTGGTAATCCATTAAGTACAGAAGAAGTAACTAGGGACCTGGGGACCCAAGTTGATAGCAATCTCTCATTTGACAACCACGTGGCCAAAGTGGTTAGAAAAACATTTTATATAGCCCACCTAATCATGAAGGGATTCACATCTAGATCAGAGGAGGTCATCGTGCCTCTTTACTCATCCCTCATCAGGCCCATAATTGAGTACAATGCCCCTTTTGGGATGTACCTTACCAGACACCTGCAGCAACTGGAAAGACCCCAAACGTACCTCACCAAGAGGATCAAAGGGCTCAAACAGATGCCATATGCTGCCCGATTAAAGAAACTCCAGCTCTACTCAGTGGCATACCGCCTGTTCAGAGGAGATCTGTGCCTGACATATAAAGCCATGTCCAACCCGGAATTAATGGACATGCTGCACCTCAGAAAATCCAAATCCCATCGAGCTACGCGCTCAAGAGACTTGAACCTTAGCACTGAAATAAATAGGACATGCCGGAGGGACAGATTCATAACCCAGAGGCTCCCTTAACTCTGGAATAAAATCCCAGTCCAGGTTAGGCAGAGTCCCTCATTGACTCTCTTCAAGAGGACTCTTGATGAGTGGATGGAAGATCGTAGGTTTACCCTGGGTATCACTTCTGTGTCACTGTTAGACAGAGGCACAGTATACTAACCACGAAAAAGGGCATAGCAAAATAAATTTAAAATGGGTGGCGAAAGCCAAACACATTCTGGCTAGGCTTATAAATGCCCTAGGGCAGATAGCCTAGTATGAACCTATGAACCTATGAACCTATACATAGCCACTCTGTGGAGAGCACTGTAGCAATTTATACCTCACTGATTTGATTCATTATTGAATGCAACTGCATTCTGTAACCTTTTAACAGGTTACTTGATACAAACTGAAAAGGTGCAATGCTTCCTTACTAGAAAAGTCATAGGATTGGAAAACTTGAACTATTCAGAAAGGATACAGCAACTGGCATTACAATTGTGCCTTATATGGTACTTAGAAGTGACCAATATTTCTGCTGGTTATTCTTGCTGAAAGCCTTTGTGAATGCACCACTGTGGGAGATAACACTAGTTTTAGGAATCTAGTTATAAAAACAAATACCAATAATAAAAAAGAAAATGGCATATACATTACAGGATGCTTTCTATGATAATGGAACATGTTTCCCTTTATAATCAGAAATCATTCATTAATGTTCTTCAAAACAATCTAGAAATGTCACTGGGGCATAAGCATGGTCACCAAACCTATAAACTTACAAACCTAAGTCCCCCTTGTGAGATCATTTTACCCATGTGGACAGCTAGGTCAAAGGAGATCTCTGCATCCTGTAACCACCATCATAATGACTGGGCCTGTCTTATCAGTATCAGTGCTGGGGAAGCTTAACTGTCACACAATTCTGCCTCAGCCACTGACTTCCTAACCTAATCCATCTTGTGAGAAAGTTTCCAGCTGCTGACACTTTGCTTGCCTGTCCTTGACCCTGTTCCTCTCACCTGACAAGCTATCCAATCTGCCTCTTCTGGTAAGTAAGCTTCCCACACTTGCTTTGCTAGATTTCCTTTGTTTGTTCTGCCCCCTCTGAGGCTCCCATTGCTTTCCCTTCCCAGTGTAGGCTTGTCATTCTGGCTTTGATAGGCCCCTTGTGCTTGCCCGTCTTCCTGCTAGCGTCCTCATGCTTGTCTATTCCCTCTGTGAGGCTCCCATTGCCTGCCCTTCCCCTCCTAGGCCCCTCATGTTTGCTGTTTCCTCTACTCAGCTTCCTATACTGTGCTTTCATTCTCTACTGATACTACTCCTATCTGCCATAGTATGCAAACTAGTCATGTTCTTTCTTCATAGGATGACCCATTTTACCCTTCTCGCTACATGCTACCCTAACTTAGTGTTTCACTCCTTTCCTGCATATCCTGTATAGCTCCTTCAGTCTCATGTCATTTCTCTTCCATTTCTTCTAGGCTCTCTATCATAATCTTAGAACTGCAGCTACTTAAAGCTTTGACACCCCTCCTCCTGCTCTCCTCACCTAGTATCCCATTGTACTCTCCTCCTTTTGTAGGCTTGACTTTATCTGAGGACTGCCTTCGCTGTACTTTGTAATGTCAATTCTCATTTCTTTATTCTCAGTACCACTATCATTACTGCCTTTCACTTCTCTTGCACTCTTCATTTTACCACCTCTGCCCATGACATCCTGGATGCTACCTTTTTGTTTGCTTTGCTTATTTCTCTCTACCAATTTCTGATATCCTCATCTTGTTCTATTTGTCCCTGCTGATACTGTTGAACCTCCCCATGAGTTCTTCCACTAACATGACCCTAATATTTAGCATATTTCTTCAGCCCTCAATTCCAAGCCATACTTCTTTCCTACACCTGCCACATCTGACCTTCCCTTTCTCTCCATTTCTTATCCCACTAACTCTGTTGGCTGCACCATTATCTTTCTTGCTGCCCTCGTTAAACTTTTTTTCTCATTTTGTTTTATACAACCTAGTTACGGATTTCTCTTTCTCATTGCCTGCAGCTTCTCTGCCTCTATAGGTCTAACTAGTCACTGTTCATGTGTGTAGTCTGAGAATATAATGTTGTAATCATGTGCTCTTATTGATCCCCTCCCACCTCACCTGTCAGTTATAAAAATGAAAGACCCCCCTCCCAGCACCTAAAAAATGTTTGCATCAGTTTCTCTCTAAAAGCATTAGATATTTCTCAATCTATGATACTCTTATTGGAGGCATTAATTTAGACAGTTGTGGACACAGTATGGCCGACTCTTGGCTTTTTGCACTCTTCTGCACTACTCAGTTTCCTGTGTCTACCGATCCCTCATTGTTTGTTTCATGAGGAACTCAGCTGCAATTTATACTAGCCCATGCTATTGAGGCTACCTGTATTAGCAACGAAAAGTGTTGTCTTGAGCAAAATGACAGTAACAAGGATTTCAATATGATTGCCTTTGCTGAAGGCCTCCTCTGTGCTTTAGCTAGTTTGCATGTTTTACCTCTTAGGTAAACATACTGCCACAAGTTGGCAGTGATGCAGTTCCACAGAATTCAAACATATTCCAGGCCAATAAATTAATGCTAACAGGTACCCAGCACTGAAATAACATACATATAGATATACACAGTTTGTTAAATGGGGTAGAACACTGATCCCATTGGACCAATTTATGGATCAGCCCAGAATGTGAACACAACTCAAGTGGAAATAATAAAAATAATTTATACAATAATTGAGCACATTACAAACCAAGATGTACTTAATATACAGGAGAAAAAATGATAATCATTAAATAGGCTAAGAAAAGTAAGCTTAAAGAAGGAAGGAAAACATATTTTGTATACAAGTTTGCACAAAACTTGCTGAATAAGCCACAGACCTAGAATGCCAGTTGACAACAGTCAGATTACAGCTACAAACTGTTTACTGTCCATATATTAAAAAATAGGGAAGTAAAAGGGGTGTAAGTGCTAAATGTGATGCAGCAAAGATTGCTAAAATTTATGATACAGTAGTGGTATGCAGCTTTAAATATCCTTTCTGAATGTGTTCCTGCTCATCACTCCGAGACACTGCTTAAAACTTCCATCTGTGTGTGTGTGTGTGTTTGTACAGTATGTATGTGTGTGTGGTGTGTGCATGAACATGCATGTGTGTGTGTGTGTGTGTGTGTGTGTGTGTGTGTGCATGAATAGGTGTGCTTTTATGTGTGTAGCACATGAAGAGTGCTAATTACATGCAGAATCGGCAGAATCGGAAGAAACATTATCTAGTTATACAGAACAAACTGTGTTACGGCTTTGAACATTATGTATCACTCTGCACTCATTCTTTTTTTCTGTAACTAGTAGTACAGCAGGGAAAATAAAGGTCTATGTACTTCAAAAAATTATGATTATTTCTTTTTGATTGTAAATACTTGTGTCTTCTCAACAATGATGTCAAGATTCACATCTTTAACTTTCCTTGTTTTGCTGTTGAAAAAGAATTTCTTCATTTCTTGATATCCATGCCTTGAATACATAACAAGCTGGTTAAGATTAGAGACCCAGTCATAACTGTCTCTCATTATACATATTTATATATATATATATATATATATATATATATATATATGCATATGTAGATATATATATATATATATATATATATATATATATATATATATCGTCAACCCCCCCCCCCCCACCTCCTCTGAAAATTAGGTCATTTCAAGTGAGACTTTCCCGGTTAACAAATGATAAATATATATATATATATATGTTTTATATATATATATATATATATATATATATATATATGTATGTATATATATATATATATATATATATATATATATATATATGTATGTATATATATATATATATATATATATATATATATATATATATATATATATATATATATAGATGTATATATATATATATATAGATATAGATATATGCACAAATGCAATATATGTATGCATGTACATTATATACAAGTGTCATTCAGCTGTTCGAATGTTTGCTTGTTTGAACAGTCAGAAGATGGCAAAAGTGGCTGAATATGAAAAGATTGCTAATTGCTGGCCTTGTCATGTGGGAGATTGCAGTTTAGTGGGGATTGAGAATTTGGCCTTAATCTGATCTCAGAGCTGATATATATATATATATATATATATATATAATATATATATATATATATATATATATATATATATATATATATATATATATATATATATATATAAGTAGCAGGGCTATGGGGGGGGGGGGGTGGGATGCAGGAGGGTTTGTCCTCCTGCAAAAAAATGCTTTTCCTTTTATTTGTTTTTTTTTTTTCAAATCTTTTCAATTCAATCTTTTTTTCACTGTCTTTGTGCTCAGGCATTTGATAGTTTAGACACTTGACATAGACTCACCTCCCCTGCTGCACCTTAGTACTGCATACTAAACTTAACCCTGCCCCTAACGGCTCTTTCCCTAACACTCCCACTAGACTAGACATTCTCCATACACATACACACACACACACACACACACACACACACACACACACACACACACACACACACACACACACACACACACACACACTAAAATCCATCCCCTAGCATAACCCTTACCTTAACCGTAAAACATGCACACTCACACTCAAACTCCCATTCCCAGTACAAACTCACTTATCTTTGTCAGCCAAACCAGAAATCATACAAATTGCCATTTGCACAAACAGCCCGTTGCACAAACAAAACTTCAGTTTTCTTCAGTGGCAAAAATAAATGCCAACCAAGTGATCTGTAGCATGTATACCTGTAGCTCTGTCTATGGGACTTGACAATATCCCTGGATATGTTCTACATGAACTACAGAGTGAACTGGCACCTCACCTGTGTGCCCTGTTCAATCACAGTTTCACCTCAGGCTTTGACCCTACCAAATGACGCACTGCTACGGTCATCCCTCTCCACAAAGGAGGAGCGACTACAGACCCTGGGAAACTATCACCCCATTAGCTTGATGAGTCTAATATGCAAAGCTATGGAACACATCATCATGGACCTAATAAACAAGGATATAGGGAATCTCCAAACTCTGGATCAGACACAGTTTGGTTTTGTGAAGGGTAGATCATGCCTGCTCAACTTGGTTGACTTCTTTGAGTCAGTCACCAGAATTGTGGATGAAGGCAAGGTGGTTCATACAGCCTTCCTTGATCTGGCCAAGGCTTTTTATGCCATTCCTCACTCAGGAATCATAGAAAAACTCACTAAGCTAGGCATCAACCCCTATATCACTAGGTGGGTTGTAAACTGGTTCACAGATAGAACCCACAGTGTGAAAGTAGCATACTCCAAGTCAGACTGCCAATTAGTCACGAGTGGAGTCCCACAGAGTTCGGTCCTGGGTCCTCTCCTGTTTGGTATCTACTTCTCTGAAGTCCAGGCCAACACAAAGGGACTCTGTCTGACAAAGTTTGCAGACAATTGCAAGTTGGGAGCCATTATTAACTCCCATGGATGAAGGCAAGGTGGCCATAGAAAAACTCACTAAGCTAGGCATCAACCCCTATATCACTAGGTGGGTTGCAAACTGGCTCACATTATGAAAGTAACTGACTCCAAGTCAGACTGCTGACCAGTCATGGGTGGAGTCCCAGAGGGATCGGTCCTGGGTCCTTCCCTATTTCGTATCTACTTCTCAGAAGTCCAGTCCATCACAAAGGGACTCTGTATGATAAAGTTTGCAGACGATTGCAAGTTGGGAGCCATTATTAACTCCCTAAGCGATGTTGACATCCTACAGAAAGGCCTCAATGAGACCAATGACTAGTTTCAGAACCATGGCCTTAAGCTCAATGCCAACAAATGTGTCATCATCCCCTTTGGGAAAAACACAGTTCCCATAAACTACCACATCGATGGTAGTCCACTGAACACAGAAGGCATTATAAGAGATCTGGGAACACAGGTCGATAGCAACCTCTCTTTTGATCACCACATTGCCACTGTGGTCAGAAAGTCCTTCTATGTGGCACATCTCATTACTAAGGGTTTTGCATCCAGGAAGAAAGAGGTAATTGTCTCCCTCTACTCTTCCCTCATTCAGCCAATCATCGAGTACAATGCCCTATTTGGCATGTACCTCACTAGATACCTGCAATACCTGGAGAGGCTGCAAAAGTAACTCACAAAGAGAATCCTACGCCTTAAACACTTGTCCTATATGGACAGACTCAAAAAACTCCAACTATTCTCTGTCTCATATCACCTACTTAGAGGCGATCTCTGCTTGACTTACAAAGCCATGTCTGATCCAGCTCTGTTAGAAATGCTACCTCTAAAGAAATCCCAATCCCTCCGCATCACACGCTCTAGAGACCTTAACCACATTACCACAATTAACAGAATATGCTGGAGGGACAGGTTCATAACCCAAAGACTGCCCATGCTATGAAACAGACTTCCATACATGTCAAACAGAGCACCTCGTTGACCCTCTTCAAGAGAAATCTTGATAAGTGGATGGGAAACAGAAAATTCACCCCGGGGATAACACCAGTGGCTCTACTTGACAGAGGCACTGAGAACTAAGGTCAGGTGGCACTATGCCAGGGTAATCCTATGGCTAGGCTTGTAAAGGCCCCAGGGCCATTAGCCTAATACACACCTATGAACCTATATATATATATATATATATATATATATAAATATATATATATATATGTCTGTGCGTGTATACATTGTAAGTAAACACTTGCCCAACATGTCCTTTTCTCCACAGTACAGTAGTGCAATTACGGAGTTGGGATATACAGTTTCGGGGGTGTGGTGGTTGTAGCCCCCCCCCCCACCTGGGTTGATTTTAATTACTTTGGTATGTATTTAGTTTAAGTTTGGATAAATGTTTACTTACCCTGGGAAAGCTTCATGTTTGGGTATGTCAGGTTTCGGCATTTTCAGTGTTGCGAAAATTAAAGTTGGTGTTCTGATCTTCAGTTTTTTAAATTATATATATATATATATATATATATATATATATATATTCACACAACACACACACACACACACACACATATATGAATATTTATATATTTTTTCTGCTTTTATTAACTTGACTTTCTGTCAGGGCAGGCAATTTTGTGTTCTTTTTATAACGTAAATGCATGATCTTTTTTTTTAGAGAATTAGCCTTAGAAACAAATATAGACTTTTGTATGATGCCCTGCTAGTAATTTCTGCACTTTCCTCATTACCTTCATGCAATTCATAAAATCAGATATTCAGCATTATAAAGACATAATTGAAGATATATACAAGCATTCTATGCTTTCATAGCCTCTGCAGCATCAAGATCTTTTAGATCTGATAATTAAAAAGAAGACTACAGGGAAGGAAAGGTACATGCCACAGGAAATAAGCCATGGGCAGGAGTTTAAGGCCATGAGCTAAGGCATCTGATGAAGGTCTCAGATAAATGTACAGCCCTCATATCATTCCTATACTTTGTATTTTTAGTGAAGCTGTGTTACCAGCAAAGAAAATGTATTCCATAAATTGAAAATATGCTTTAACAGTCTACATAAAAGGCATACTTTTGTGCAAATTTAAACTGCAGCTTTCACTGTTTTATGCATATATCTGTATGAGAGCATATTGCTTGTTATTGAAACTTCTACTTCATATCATTATCTTTCATTTGGAGTATTCATGCCTCGAACTTTGAAGGCAAAAAATGTAAGTGTATAGATGTGGCAGAACATGAGTAGAGATAACAATAAATCAAAAAGAAATCTTTGTTTCAGCTTGGAAATTCTTCATGGGAAATGAATGTACAGAAAATGAACCAGCCAGCCATTGCAAAAGCTACTTCTTGGAACTGAGGAAGTAGTTAATGAGGAAAAAAGTAGAGGGGGGAAGGAAGGTCAGTATGAGGCATAATTTTCCTACCATCTGCAACCCAAAAGCCATAAATGATCTGAGGAGATTAGAGATGAGCGAGATCAGGAAAAAGGCACATCAAAAGCTTGGCATGAGGAATGAGTGAAATGGAGAGCAACAACTGAGGTCAAAGGCGAACAATGACAGCAAGAGTTGCAGAAGATTACGACAATGTGGGCAGGGGGCAATGGGGACAAAAGCGATGTGATACACTGGACTGTGCATGCTTTATGAAAAGAGATCAACAGGAAGGCTCTTTTAATTAAAATACTCTTTTTTAACATTAACATTTCCATATCTTGGTTTATATTAACCACGAACAGAACAGTCAGCTAAAATGTTTAAAAATCTTTATTTTTGCAGTTTTCTATTGGATCCTGAGTCTGATTGTTAATATTAGTTAATATGGGAGAGGGTCTCTTTCCTACTTATGACCATAACAAACAACAGCTCATGTTACAGTTGTTAATAAGAGTATTCATGAGGACATATTTGTTGTTTATGAACATTATTTGCAATGTTTATTATGTCTCAGCTATTATTGCCTGTAAAATCCTATGTGTTTTCTGGTCCAAGTGGTAGTTAAAAATGGTATGAGAACTTGTTCATTTACCCAGTTAACAAATGATAAGTTAAGGAACAAATAAATAAGTGAATAAATACATGAAATAAAAACTGTGCTGCATGCAGCAGAGCATGTGTGAAGCACTCGTATGTCAAGAATAAGTGCTAGTTATTACAACTCAGCAGTTTGAGTTATACAATGAATGTAAAACCATTTACCAAGTCAATGATGCAGGGTTGTCTGAATCTGGTACACTGTGACAGGACATTCTGGTAAGGTTATCACTTTAGAAGCCTGGAGTGGGGCATTTCTTTATGAAATGTGAGGTTTCACATGACAATTCAAATCTTTGATCACTGTGAACAGTCTATTTTCACTTCATAGTCATGTTAAAGATAAGTAGTAGACTTGCAATTGTTTTTATTGTTTTTTTTTATCATACTAGATGTGTCAGACTATCACAGAATTCTACAATATTCAGAGGAAGATGGAACATATTTATTTGACTAAGCAGTCATGGTATGTCCTGTTTTACATAGGGCAGAATTTCCCAACTTGGAAAAATCTGCAGAAATCAGTAATCCTGTGATGCCTGGAGACATGACAGGAATTTGTTTAAAACACTGTTTTATAGAATAACTGCTTTCTTGTATATACGTAAAGGTGGGGTGCATTTGGGAGATTGTACTTGTGGGTATCATATTCTGATTCATTAACAAACTTTCTCCTAGTGTTGACTTGTTTATCTGACAGCTTTTTCAATGGCCTTATGAATTCTGGCCAAAAATAGCCATTGGTGCCACTTTGGAGAAGGATGAAGGTTTCCATAGGGTTGTCTAAGTAGAAAAGAAATGGACACAAACTCTAATAGTAAACAAAATTCACATTGATGAAAGGAGAGCTACTAGTGGGGTTTCAGATACTGATTTATGAATTGAGTTATTTTTAAACCTTTTCAAGTGGTATCAAGGTTCTTTAAGGAAAAGTCTGCAAGAGATAGGTGCTGAAAATATGGTGGATAAATGTAAAAAGGTTAGTTGAATGGCTAAATACAAGACAACACAGATTTAGTACAGTGAAATATAAAGTAATACATCTGGCAAGCAAAAGCACCCATATAGAAAACGCACTGAAAACTGTAAGTGATATTCCAAGGCTCATAGGTGTGAGTCTCGTAACAGTGAGATTGAATGAGTAAAAATGCAGACTTAAATATGTATTAAGTCTAAGTTTGTTGTTTCTTGGAGTTTCCCTTTTCTCTAAGTTATGGCGATGTTAGAGTTTATATATATATATTTATATATAAATTGGGGGGTGTAGGCAGCTTGCCTGCCATATCGGGGATACAAGAGGCTTAGTTATTGCAAAAAACAACTTTAAAGGAGAACAGTGATGTTCATCATTTGTTGCTGCCCTGCATTTTCATTCTTTTTCCCCTAATCTCAGGACTTGTACTCATGAGTCTTGGAATCAGAATAGCAAGCCCAGCAAAACAGTTTTTTTTTCAAACATAGTACTGGACAGTTAAAGCAACATTCCTATAAAGGCTGCAGGAATCTGACCTCTAAAGAATTTTCAGAACAAATATCACGTAATTCCGGTAGGAGGAAAGACAGGATAAGTTAAATGTTTTAGTAATTATGATCTGCAGCTTATCTGTTAGATCCGGAACTATGGAAATGGGAGGAATGAAAGATGTATGTTATCTACTCCCAGTACTGCATTTCAACATCCCACTTCACTCCATGATGATCCCAAGTGAGAGATTTGTTAATGATGTAATAAAGGGGAAAAAGAATGCCACAAAATGGCTCCAAAATTCAGAAGCATGCACAAGGTTTGAAAAACAAGCGCTATCAAACATGCTTTCCTGTATTTAATGCTGTGCTAGTTCCATCCTGTATGTAAATATGTTTATTATAGTGTTACACAGTAACCACTGACAGATTAGATGACATTCAGTAATCTCAGCTACAATAAAAAGGTTTGCTAGTTTTACATAGTAAATATTATATTTCCTCAGAATAATAAGGGTTTGCTGGCCATGTGATGCCAGACATTAGAGAATGGACAACAAGTAAACTGGTATGCTGATTGGAGAATGAACTTCTCTGGCAGGATGTTAATCTACAGGTAATGCCTGCTGAAAAATGAGTCCACTGCTTCACGGCAGCAAGCTGCCTTGGAGCTCGGGCTAAAAGTAACCTAACGGTCGCCATATTTTAAGCTTGCTAAGCTGTACTTTTGCTGTTTAGTGAGTGTAAAATATATAAAAAAAAACGGAAATTAAAAAAAGTGTGTGTGTGTGTGTGTGTGTGTGTGTGTGTGTGTGTGTGTGAGTATGCCTGCAAGTGAGTGAGAGCAAGACTGATTGAGACGTTATTTTACACTTGCTAAGCAGTGCTTCTGCTGTTTAGCGAGTGTAAAAACTAAATGAAACAGCAAGAAGTGTGTGTGTGTGTTTATATTCTGTCTGTGTATGAGTGTATGCTTACTTGTATGCATGAAAGCGAGGTGTGTTTGAGTAAGAATGAGAGAGAGTGAAGAGTGAAAGCAAACAAACACTAGCAGCAGCAGTTGTTAAGAGGTTTGCTACTTCTTAGCTCAATATATCTGGATAAAGCCTAAAAGAAAGGGGGGACAAAGGCTCAAAATAGGAACACATTTCAAATATTGCTGTTGAAAATCACAACGTTGCTTGAATAATAGGAAATGAGTTAGCATGCATTTTCTGAAGCACAAGTGTTTGCGTGTATGAGAAAGAGATTGAGATCATTGACCACTGGCAGGAGCAGTGAAGAGGTTTGCATACCTCTCAACATCTTAGCTCAAGAAATCTGGGTAAAGCCTGAAATAAAGGGGGAACAAAGGGTTCGAAAATAGAAACAGATTTGAAATATTGTTCTTATAAAATTACAAAGTAGCATAAATAACAGGAATTGTGTTAGCATGAATTTTATGAAGGAAATAAAGTTACTAAGGAGTAAGGGGCAAAAATAAAGTAAATATCTAGATATATTTTAAATGTTATTTTGGATGTAAAATGTTTTCTCCTACATCATTTACATACACTACAGCAACTTTTAAACATTAGGTGGCAGAACTATTTTACATCAAAAATATATGAAAAAATATTATTGTATTTAAAAATAAATAATTAAGTAAAACACAACAATTTTTCAGACAACCCTTTCTCTAAGTGCAATAATGCTTTCCAGGGTGTGTGTTACTGTGTAAATAATGCCCTTCCAGGGGTGTAGAAGCCTTCTGCCTGCAGCACTGAGCCTCATAATGCCCCTGGGTAGGCGTTATTTACACAGTAACACACACTCTGTTGGGCATTATTGCTTGCATGTCCCATCCTGATTCTTTTCTCAGACTCGAAACAGCATCTTATCTGAAACAATCCTGTGTTGATTTGTAACTGACTTTGCAATTGCCTGGTAAGTGAAGATTTAGTTTGATTTATATTTATTTTTTAACTCTGCTTTTCACTGTCTGTATGAAGAAAGGAATAGCTGGTATACAGGAAGATTAACTTTGATTTATATTTCACTGTTTTACCTATGATTTTTACTGTTTGTTATTAGAAAGGGATAGAATTTAGACAGGCAAACTCTAGCCATCCCAAGGGACCTAGTCAGCTATAAATTCACACAGATTGCAGAAAGGACTATCCAAAGTATATCTTAAACAACTCTGTGTCGG
This sequence comes from Protopterus annectens, assembly GCF_019279795.1. Taxonomy (NCBI): domain Eukaryota; kingdom Metazoa; phylum Chordata; order Ceratodontiformes; family Protopteridae; genus Protopterus; species Protopterus annectens. The sequence continues at coordinate 1,710,145,530 of NC_056737.1, forward strand.
TTTGTGATTGTGCGATTGCCTGGTAAGAGAAGATTTATTTTGATTTCTATATTTTTTTTACATCTGTATTTCACTGTTTGTAGGAAATAAGGGATAGCTTGTAGACAGGAAGATTTACTTTGATTTATATGCTGCTGTTTTACTGTGATTTTCACTGTTTGTTGTTAGGAAGGGATAGATTTTAGACAGGCAAACTCTAGCCACCCCAAGTGGCCTATTCAGTTATAAATTCACACAGACTGCACTGAGGACAATCCAGAAGCAATATTGTATTGGTTTGGCATTTAGTGTGGAATTGCCTGGTAAGAAAATATTTTTGATACACTTTGGATTGTCCTTTCTGCAATCTGTGTGAATTTAAAGTTGACTAGGCTCTTTGGGCTGGCTAGAGTTTGCCTGTCTAAAATCTATTCCTTTCTAACCACAAAGAGTGAAAATCATAGGTAAAACAACAAAATATAAACTGATTTATATTTTATTTTTTAACTCTGTTGTTCACTGTTTGTTGGAAGAAAGGGATAGCTGGCAGACAGGAAGATTTACTTGGAGTTATATTTTGTTGTTTTACCTATTTGTTAAAAAGGGGGTTGTTAGAAAGGGATATAATTTTATACAGGCAAACTCTAACCATCCTAAGGGGCCTAATCAGATATAAATTCACACAGAATGAAGAGTGGACAATCCAGAGTTTATCTAAACAGTCCCGTCTTGGTTTGTGATTTATTGGTCTTTATTATTAAAAAGAGGTGAGACTGTGAGCGATAGTGTGTAGAAGCTACTGCACGCATTTGACAATGATGTAAAGGAATTCCAACTTTTGTGTGACTTTCACAACTTGTACGGTAGATCAGTGACAACTTTATTGCACCTAATTTAGTATTTAGTTGCATATTGTTTGTGTGAGTTTTTCATAGAAGTTGACTTAAGATCGCTACGATTTTTATGGCAACTGATTTTGATTCTTTTTTCTTTTATAATTCTTTATTCATTTGTAGCTGGAAATTGATTTCTTAAATGAGTATGCCATTAATGATTTGCTAAAGCATAAGTGTCTTGTTCAGTGCACTAAATGCTATATATATTTAAAAGTAATACCTGATAATGCTGGTGACCTGTGTTACTCGTGTCAAAAGCTGGATGAGTTGCTTACCATAATTAGTAGTAAATCTAGAGTTACTGATGATTGCACTTGTACAACTGGCACAGTTTGGGTAACTGTTGTTACATATATTAATGATTGGGCTGACGAGATAAATAATATTAGGCAAACTGCAAATAGAACACATTTATAAAGGAAGTGTCTGTTGTCAGTAAAGATCATTCAGCCCGTATTAAATATGATACTACTGATAACAACTGTAGAATTCAGGATACGAGTATTCAGCAATCTGAGAACTCAAGAGCATATAGAATAAAATTAAAAATAAAAGAAGTTCACTACAAATAACAATGAATAAAAAGAAAAATGATTAATGTCTAAAATGATTAATGTCTACAATGAGAAGAGAAATATAGTAAAAAAAGGACACTGCTATGTAACACACAGATTACAGGGAATGCTAACATTGTTCAATCAGAAAACCTTCAGGCTACAGAAAAAGTCACCATTTTTCCAACAGAGGAAAAATAGGCATGGGGCAGGTGGAAAGGAAGAATTCAAAACTGAACTTGGAAAGACTGAAGAACATTACTATAAGAAAAAAGAGGAAAAGTTGACAACATGACTCAAGCTGTGGAAGTACAAAGCCAGCTGGAAGAGAATGCCATGCTTGTAAATATAACAAGCAGTAAACACAGTAGGATTAATAAGACTAATGTCGATGAAGATCATTCCTTTGTAACAACTGATGGAGCAGATATTACTGAATTAGAAGTTGGAGATTCTTCACATCTGGTGAGAAATGATACACTTGTAATTGGAGATCCAAATGGATCAAAAATAATTTGACCATATATCTTGTTTCCTCTCTGCTTTTACTGGCTGGTGTGAGTAAGCACAGAGTTATCATTTTGTGAAATCACTCCCCTTCAACTATTTAAATGTATTAGCCATCCTACTGTATTCCATAGTACCAGAATACAAAAGTGCCCACCCCCTTTCAATCTATCTTGCTCTTTTAAAAGTAGTGGCTCTCCACTAAAACTTAACTTTTTGTACAGCTAAAACCTAAGTTACCCACTTTCATATCTAACTGCTCAGTGCACACTGCAGTGTTTAGGAAAAAACATATTGTTCAACTTACTTTTAAGCATCTGTTGTAAGATGACCAGTTATTGGAGAGCCCACATTCTGCCTCTCAGTAGTCATCTTGGGATTAGTGCTTCTGTTTTCTCCTGGTGAGAGAAGGAGTGCAGTAACATTATTTCCTGGAGACTGCTGATCACCAGAAAGCCTAATAACTGCTTTATAGGTGACAGCTTGGAATCTGTGCTTATATTCTGATGCTGGTGAGAGTAGGAGCAGAGTGCACTGATTCCTGACTGTTTCTGGCTGGAGAGTGTCTGCTTAATGTAACTGATTGGTCTGGTTGCTATTTGAGGCATCTACCAGAAAATGGTTGCAAGTCCAGACCCTTGCATCATCTGGAACAAGACTATGGATCACCAGACAGGCTGTGGCCTGCTTCTCTTCTTGGGATTGGTGCTAACATTTTGCTTCTGGTGAGAGAAGAAGCAATAGAGTACTGTATCACAACAGAGCAAAGCTGTGCTGAGACTGGCATTAGTAGTAGCAGGGCAATAGCCATTCATGTGACTCCCCCTTTTTTATCATTCTTGGCAAGCTAATTCTTTGTTTTCAGTAATTACTGCTTGATCTGTTTCTAACTTCAGAATATCTGCTTAAATACTTCATCCTTAAATTTTCAGGGTCTATGTATTAGTTTCCTCTCAGGTGTTTGGCAGTGCTCTGTACAGACTCAGACACCTTGAGTGACATTTTTTCCTGTAAAAGCACAATTGAAATTTCTCCAATATCTAGTTGCACACAGGACAACTAGTTTGCAGCAGTGACAAGCACTGTCCACATAGTTGCAAACCAGATACTCCTGACAGTGACTGATATTCTCACTCTAACAGTTTAATCAATAGAAAAGGGTCTGTTGCCATGGATATGCACTTTCCTTCTGTCTCTGTTACTAGCTTGGTGGATATGGGCATCCTGAGGAAATGTAGAAATTGCCTCATGTTTACTGACAACCAGTTAATTCTCAACCAAACTGATATGGTAAGTAAGAGATGTATTTACACAACATCACTGGAGGCAAAGCTCTCACATAAAAGTACTCCTAATATTAATAAGGTTGTCAGTAGTACACATGCTGCACCCATCACACACAATTCAAAGCAGACATATAGATCCACATATAATGAGGCACCTACATATAACCTTCCTAAACCACAAAGACCTCCTAGACAAAATACACATATGAAATGCCCTCAGCACCTCCAAACACACTCTTTCAAAACAACACCCACATCAACACATAGAGCTAAATCTCATAGAGCCTCTACCTCTAAACCCATAAGGCAAGTCAACACACAATCCAACATTCTAGTCATTGGACACTCCATCATGAGACACACTGATGTCCTTCAAACCAGGCTGAGTAATGAGAAAGTTACGGTCAGTTGCTTATCAGGGACTAAGATCTGCCACATTACGTATGCACTCAGGTCATTGTATCACAATTACCAATATGACTCAGTCATAGTCCATGTGAGAGTAAATGACCTGAGATGTACCTCCCTAGACTATATGAAGAGAGACATCCTAGAGCTCTTGGAATATGTGTATCAGGCTGATATGAGCCTAGCATTGAGCAGCATTTTACCTTCTCCAAGGATGATGCCACAATATGAACAAAAGATAATTGACTTTAATAATTGGCTTAGTTTCTGGTGTCATTTTAAGGTGGTGCAATATTTTTCAGCATGGAAGGAGATGGTCAACAGACCGCGGTACTTTGCCAGGGATGGTCTGCACCTCTTCCCTCTAGGCTTTCGAATATTAGCTGAAATATTGTCTTCCCCCATAGTGCTTTTTTTAGGCAATGCCAAACTGAAAGTACTTCCAAATTACCAAATCAAAACCAAGAAAATCTAAAGCTATTACTGCTCAATGCTAGGAGCCTAAACAAAAAACTACACTCCCCGGAAGCTCTCTTTACCCTAGAGAATGCTGATGTCTGTGTGGTCTCTGAGACATGGTTTAAAGCCGCGGAGAGCACACCAACAGTGCAAGGTTATAATGCCTTCCACACATTTAGACTAGCTATTTCACAAGCAGGGAGGGTGGAGTTGTCTCTATTTACATCAAAAATAAATATACTTCAAGGCTGGTCAAACAGGACAATGCACTTGAGCTGCTCCATGTTCAAATCAACATAGGTAAAATCTAATACCACTTCCTTGCAAGCTATAGGTCCCCCTCTATGACCCCGGAAACCTATACCATGTATTTAAACTTATTAGAAACATTAACCATCCAACCCAATACCATACTCATGGCTGACTTTAATTACCCCACTATTAACTGAGAATCCTATATGACATCAAACGTACACGCATGGAGATTCTTGGATTTTGTAAACACAAACTCCCTGGGCCAGATAGTCAATACACCAACTTGAGGTGTAACCACACTGGATCTGGTCCTCACTAATATGGGAGAGTGCTCCACACCCCCTACTGTAATGCCTTCCCTGGTAAGGTCAGAACACAAAATGGCATCCTTTGAAGTAAAAATAAAACCTGGATCCCCAGCTCAACTGAGAATATTCAGGAACTATTCTAAGGCTAACCTCCTGCTATTAAGTGAGAACCTGGCAACATTTCAAGCCCCTATAAACCCCGAGAACACTTCTGCCTGTACAGAACTGTTCACAGAAAACCTGTACTAGCATGTTAATAGCTGCATAGAGGCAGCTGTACCCACCAGGAAAAAGTACAGAACTAACTCAAAAAATAAGCCGCCCTGGTGGAATCACAAAATCAATTAGGAGGTGCTGCACCTAGAACAACAAAAGCACTCTCATCAAACTAAACAAATAACTCAGAGGACAAATAAAGTCTACCAAAGCCAAATTTGAGGTATGTTTGGCCTCCTAGGCCAAGGACGACCATAGGTTCATAGGTTCATAATGGGCTATCTGCCCTAGGGCGTTTATAAGCCTAGCCAGAGTGTGTTTGGCTTTTGCCACCCAATTTAAATGAATTTTACTATGCCCTTTTTCAAGGTTAGTTTACTGTGCCTCTGTCTAGCAGTGACACAGAAGTAATCCCCGGGGTAAACCTACGATCTCCCATTCACTCGTCAAGATTCCTCTTGAAGAGAGTCAGTGAGGGACACTGCCTAACGTGGACTGGGATTCTATTCCAGAATGAAGGGAGCCTCTGGGTTATGAATCTGTCCCTCCAGCATGTCCTATTTATTTCTTTGCTGAGGTTCATGTCCCTCGAGCGCATAGCTCAAAGGGATTTGGATTTTCTGAGATGAAGCATGTCCATTAATTCTGGGTTGGACATGGCTTTATATGTCAGGCATAGATCGCCTCTAAGTAGGCGATATGCAGCTGAGTAGAGCTGGAGATTCTTTAACCGAGCAGCATATGGCATCTGTTTGAACCCCTTGATCCTCTTGGTGAGGTGCTTTTGGGGTCTTTCTAGTTGCTGCAGGTGTCGGGTAAGGTACATCCCGAATGGGGCATTGTATTCAATTATGGGCCTGATGAGGGATGAGTAAAGGGGCACAATGACCTCCCTTGATCTAGATGTGAATCCCTTCATGATAAGGTGGGCTATATAGAAGGTTTTTCTAACCACTTTGGCCACATGGTTGTCAAAGGAGAGATTGCTATCAATTTGGGTCCCCAGGTCCCTAATTACTTCTTCCGTACTTAATGGATTTCCACCTATGTGGTAATTTGTGGGCACTTTGTTTTTGCCAAAGGGGATAACTATACACTTTTTGGTGTTTAGCTTGAGGCCATGGCTTTGGCACCAGTTATCTGTTTCAATGAGACCCTTTTGGAGGATGCTTGTGTCAGCTGGAGAGTCGATTATGGCACCCAGTTTGCAGTCATCTGCGAACTTGGTCAGCCATAGTCCTCCCGTGTTGGCCTGTACCTCCGAAAAATATATACCGAACAAGAGAGGTCCCAGGACTGAGCCTTGTGGGATGCTGCTTGTAAGTGGTTTGGAGTTTGACATGGCTCCAGCAATTTTGACCATGTGGGTTCTGTCCTTGAGCCAGTTTGCAACCCATCTTATGACATAAGGGTTTATATTTAAGCTGGAGAGCTTATCTATGATGACTGAGTGGGGTATTCTATCGCTTTTGCGAGGTCCAAGTAGGCTGTGTGGACCACCTTCCCCTCGTCAGTGGCCTTAGTGACTGTTTCAAAGAAATCGACCAGGTTCAAAAATCAGGATCTGCCCTTAACAAAGCCGAATTGGGTAGGATCCAGTGTCTGTAGGTCCCCAATATCTTTATTTATGAGTTCCATGATGATCCTCTACATAGCTTTGCAGACAAGGCTAGTCAGGCTTATAGGTTCATAGGTTCATAGGTTCATACTAGGCTATCTGCCCTAGGGCATTTATAAGCCTAGCCAGAGTGTGTTTGGCTTTCGCCACCCATTTTAAACTAATTTTGCTATGCCCTTTTTCGAGGTTAGTATACTGTGCCTCTGTCTAACAGTGACACAGAAGTGATACCCAGGGTAAATCTGCGATCTCCCATCCACTCATCAGGATTCCTCTTGAAGAGAGTCAATGAGGGACTCTGCCTAACCTGGACTGGAATTTCATTCCAGAGTGAAGGGAGCCTCTGGCTTATGAATCTGTCCCTCCAGCATGTCCTATTTATTTCAGTGCTGAGGTTCAAGTCTCTCGAGCGCATAGCTCGATGGGATTTGGATTTTCTGAGGTGCAGCATGTCCATTAATTCCAGGTTGGACATGGCTTTATACGTCAGGCACAGATCGCCTCTGAGCAGGCGGTATGCCACTGAGTAGAGCTGGAGTTTCTTTAACCGGGCAGCATATGGCATCTGTTTGAGCCCTTTGATCCTCTTGGTGAGGTACTTTTGGGGTCTTTCCAGTTGCTGCAGGTGTCTGGTAAGGTACAGCCCAAAAGGGGCATTGTACTCAATTATGGGCCTGATGAGGGATGAGTAAAGAGGCACGATGACCTCCCTTGATCTAGATGTGAATCCCTTCATGATTAGGTGGGCTATATAAAATGTTTTTCTAATCACTTTGGCCATGTGGTTGTCAAATGAGAGATTGCTATCAACTTGGGTCCCCAGGTCCCTAATTACTTCTTTTGTACTTAATGGATTAGCACCTATGTGGTAATTTGTGGGCACTTTGTTTTTGCCAAAGGGGGTGACTATACACTTTTTGGCGTTTAGCTTGAGGCCATGGCTCTGGCACCAGTTGTCTGTTTCTATGAGACCCTTTTGGAGGATGCTTGTGTCGGCTCGAGTGTCGATTATGGCACCCAGTTTGCAGTCATCTGCAAACTTGGTCAGCCACAGTCCTTTTGTGTTGGCCTGTACCTCCGAGAAATATATATTGAACAACAGAGGTCCCAGGACTGAGCCTTGTGGGACACCACTTGTAACTGGTTTGGAGTATGACATGGCTCCAGCAATTCTAACCATGTGGGTTCTGTCCTTGAGCCAGTTTGCAACCCATCTAGTGACATAGGGGTTTATATTTAAGCTGGTGAGCTTATCTATAATGCCTGAGTGGGGTATTGTATCTAAGGCTTTTGCGAGGTCCAGGTAGGCTGTGTGGACCATTTTCCCCTCGTCAATGGCCTTGGTGACTGTTTCAAAGAAATCAACCAGGTTTAAGAGGCAGGATCTGCCCTTAACAAAGCCAAACTGGGTAGGATCCAGTGTCTGTAGGTCCCCAATATCTTTATTTATGAGGTCCATGATGATCCTTTCCATAGCTTTGCAGACCAAGCTAGTCAGGCTTATGGGGCTATAGTCTCCAGGATCCGTTGAGGCACCACCTTTGTGGAGAGGGACCACTGTTGCTGTACGCCACTCTTTGGGTACATATCCTGTAGTAAGGCTAAGATTAAACAGTAGTTTTATGTTTGGATTTAGCTCTTCTTGGAGTTCATGTAGGACGCAGCCCGGGACACCGTCTGGTCCCATTGATGCTGTGTTTTTTGCTTTGGAGAGGGCAGCTCTTACCTGAGCATCTGAGATATCTGGGGGCAGCACTCTGCTGGGATAGATATTTGCCCTTTTGGTAGGGAGGGGGGGAGAAGTTTGTGCTGAACCTGCCAGCTAGGATGTTGGCAATGTCTGTGGCTTCGGTGTATTTTTTGTCATTTTGGACTAATTCTGAGCATATCTGGGAATTCTCACCAAGGTTCCTAACATAACTAAGGAAAGCCTTGTGATTATCCTTAGTGTCCTGTGCAATTTTTCTCTCGAAGCTGGCCTTAGACGATTTTATGAGTGCCTGTAGTTTTTTGCTAATACTGATCAGAGATGCCTTCCCTTTTTGGGATTTTGCTCTATCATGTAGTAGCTTCCTCCTTCCATTGTATAGTTTGTTTATGGCTGGGGTCCACCAGACAGGACATCTGCCTTTGGAGGATTGGGACTTGGTTTTATTTGGGATTGCATGAGCCATGCATTCCTGAAGGTGTTCATAGAAAGCATTTATAAAGGATTCTGCGGTCTGGGCCGTATTTTCCATAGGCCCGGGGGCTTTGAAGGATTCAACCTCGGTTTTGAGGAGTGTGAAATTTGCATTAGAGAAGTTTTTCACTGTGGTTTTCAGGGCAGGGGGTGGAGTCAGGATGTGAATATCCAGTGAGATTAGTTTATGGTCTGATCTTACCAATGAGGGATACACTTCTGGTCTGGAGCATCAAGTCCCCATGTTGGTGATGATCAGGTCCAGTATGTTTTCCCCTCTTGTGGGAGTGGTAACAAGTTATTCCATAGCATTTGAGTTTATAAATTCTAGGAACCTTTGGGCTAGGGTGTTGGAGCTAGAGTAATGCTCCCAGTCTATGTTTGGGTAGTTGAAGTCACCCAATATAATGGTGTTTGGAGAGATGTTCATATCTTCCAGTGTTCTCAGGAAGGCAGAGTGGGGTTCCTGGGTTTGGGAGGGTGGTCTGTAGCAGGATATAAACTGCAAGGCAGTTTTACCCACTGTTAGTTGCACATGGATAGTCTCTGATGCTTCGTGCTGTGCCACCAACCTGGAGGTGTGGGTATCTTTGACGAATATTGATACTCCCCCCCTCCTTCTGTGGTTCGGTCCAAGTTTAGGGGCTGACAAGCATGGTATGAGGTATAACCTGGTAGTGCTGGGGTGCTCTCAGGAGCCTTGAACCAGGTTTCTGTTACTGCACAGATATCGATGTTCTCCATGCTAAGGAGAGTTTCGAGTGTGTGCATCTTGAGGTTTAGACTTCTGGCATTGAGTAGCATTACTCTTAGTTTCTTATCCCTTGTGATACCTATGGAGGTGGGTTTGTCTTTTGAGCCTTGCCTAAAAAAGGCACTATGGGGGTAGCAACAGCCTTTGCCAATATCCGAAAGCCCAGGGGTGACAGGTGCAAGCCATCCCTAGCGAAGCATCATGGCTTGTCGAGCATGTCATCCCAGCTGACAGGCACTGGATCCCCTTTGAATGACACCGATACTTAAGCCAATTGTTGAAATTGATCATCTTGTCTTCATATTGTGGCATCATTCTTGGTGAGGGTAAGATGCTACTCAAGGTCAGGGTCATACCGGCCTGGGCTACATGCTCAGAGAGCTCCTCTATGTCTCTTTTTATGTAGTCCAGGGAGGTACGTCTCGTCATTTACACCAGCATGGACAATGACTGAGTCATATTTGTACTTGCCTTGGAGTGACCTGAGTGCTTGTGTTATGTGGCGGATCCTAGCACCTGACAGGCAGCTCACCGTGACCTTCTCCTTGTTCAGTCTGGTGAGCGGGATGTCAGTGTGCCTGATGATAGAATCACCTATTACAAGTGTATCAGGTGTGTTGTTTAGCCTTAAGGGCTGTGACTGTTTGGCACACTGGCTTTGTGAGCTATGTGTTGCATGTGTTTTGTTTTGGGGTAGCGGTTGCTTAGGTGTCTGTTTTGGAGGTCTCTGCTGCTTAGGCAGATTTTTATTTAGAGTCTCCGAGTATGTTTGTGTGTTTATGTGTTTGGTTTGCTGTCGTGGTAGGTCTATGTGAGACTGGAATTGTAGTGAGTGTGGTTTTCTTCTCCTCCTGACTGGTTTCGCCAGTACTGAGTTGACAGAGCTTAGCCTCCAGTATGGCTATATGGTTGCATCTCTCACATGTGTTGGAATTTGTTGGGAGGAGGAGAGGGTTGTCTGTGTACATGAGGCAGTTGTAACATTGCCTCAAGATTCCCAGATTCACCAGCTGGACCAGAGAGGAGATTGACAACTGACCTTTGGACATGCTAGAATAGTATTGGGAATTCCTTTATAATTGAAAAAAAAAGGGCTAATGGGGAACAAGGTACTCAAGGTATGCAAGGGGCGGTAGTTTCCAGGGTCCGTTGAGGCACCACCTTTGTGGAGAGGGACCACTGCTGCTGTACGCCATTCTTTGGGTACATAGCCTGTAGTAAGGCTGAGATTGAACAGTAGCTTTATGTTGGGGTTCAGCTCTTCTTGGAGTTCATGTAGGATGCAGCCCAGGACACCGTCTGGTCCCATTGATGCTGTGTTTTTTGCTTTGGAGAGGGCGGCTCTTACCTCAGTATCTGAAATGTCAGGGGGCAGCACTCAGCTGGGATAGATATTTGCTCTTTTGGGGGGGAGGTGGGGAGAAGTTTGCACTGAACCTATCAGCCAGGATGTTGGCAATGTCTGTGGGTTTAGTGTATTTTTTGTCATTTTGGACTAACTCTGAGCATACCTGGGAGTTACCACCCAGGTTTCTAACATAACTAAAGAAAGCCTTGTGATTATCTTTAGTGTCCTGTGCAATTTTTCTCTCGAAGCTGGCCTTAGATGATTTTATGAGGACCATAGTTTTTTGCTAATACTGATCAGAGATGCCTTCCCTTTTAGGGATTTTGCTCTATCATGTAGTAGCTTCCTCCTTCTGTTGTATAGTTTATTTATGGCTGGGGTCCACCAGACAGGACGCCTGCCTTTGGAGGATTGGGTCTTGGTTTTATTTGGGATTGCATGATCCATGCATTCCTGGAGGTGTCCATAGAATGCTGTTATAAAGGATTCTGCAGTTTGGACCTTAGTTTCCACTGGCCCGGGGGGTTTGAAGGATTCCACCTCAGTTTTGAGGAGTGAGACGTTTGCTTTAGAGAAGTTTTTCACTGTGGTTTTCTGGGCTGGGGGTGGGGTCGGGATGTGGACATCCAGTGAGATTAATTTATGGTCCGATCTTACTAGTGAGGGGTATACCTCTGGTATGGAGCATAGAGTCCCCATGTTGGTGATGATCAGGTCAGTATGTTTTCCCCTCTTGTAGGAGTGGTGACTAGTTGTTCCATAGCATTTGAGTTTATAAATTCTAGGAACCTTTAGGCTAGGGTATTGGGGCTTGAGTAATGCTCCCAGTCTATGTTTGGGTAGTTGAAGTCTCCCAATATAATGGTGTTTGGAGAGACCTTTATATTTTCCAGTGTTCTCAGGAAAGCCGAGTGAGGTTCCTGAGTTTTGGAGGGTGGTCTGTAGCAGGCTATAAACTGAAAGGCAGTTTTACCCACTGTTAGTTGCACATGGATGGTCTCTGATGCTTTGTGCAGTGCCACCAACCTGGAGGTGTGGGTATCTTTGATGAATATGGATACTCCCCCTCCTTTTGTGGTTCAGTCCAAGTTTTGGGGCCAAAAAGCATGGTATGAGGTATAACCTGGTAGTGCTGGGGTGCTCTCAGGAGCCTTGAACCAGGTTTCTGTCACTGCACAGAAATCGATGTTTTACATGCTGAGGAGAGCTTAGAGTGCGTGCATCTTGAGGTTCAGACTTCTGGCGTTGAGTAGCATTACCCTTAGTTTCTTTTTCCTTGTGTTATCTATGGAAGTGGGTTTGTCTTTTGAGCCTTGCCTAAAAAAGGCACTATGGGTGTGGCAAGAGCCTTTGCCAATATCCGAAAGCCCAGGGGTGACAGGTGCAAGCCATCCCTAGCAAAGCAACGTGGCTTGTCGAGCATGTCATCCCAGGCTGACAGGCACTGGATCCCCTTTGAATGACACCAAAACTTTAGCCAGTTTTTGAAATTGATCATCTTGTCTTTATATTGTGGCATCATTCTTGGTGAGGGTAAGATGCTACTCAAGGTCAGGGTCATACCGGCCTGGGCTACATGCTCAGAGAGCTTCTCTATGTCTCTTTTCATGTAGTCCAGGGAGGTACGTCTCAGGTCATTCACATCAGCATGGACAATGACTGAGTCATATTTGTACTTGCCTTGGAGTGACCTGAGGGCTTGTGTTATGTGGCGAATCCTAGCACCCGACAGGCAGCTCACCGTGACCTTCTCCTTGTTCAGCCTGGTGAGCGGGACGTCAGTGTGTCTGACAATAGAATTACCTATTACAAGTGTATCAGGTGTGTTGTTTAGCCTTAAGGGCTGTGACTGTTCGGCACACTGGCTTTGTGAGCTATGTGATGCACGTGTTCTGTTTTGGGGTAGCGATTGCTTGGATGTCTGCTTTGGAGGTCTCTGCTACTTAGGCAGATTTTTATTTAGAGCCTCCAAGTATGTTTTTGTGTGTTTATGTGTTTGGTTTGCTGTTGTGGTAGGTCTATGTGGGACTGGAATTGTGGTGTGTGTGGTTACCTTCTCCTCCTGACTGGTTATACCAGTACTGAGTTGAGACAGCTCAGCCTCCAGTTTGGCTATATAGTCTCATCTCTCACATATGTTAGAACTTGTTGGGAGGAGGAGAGGGTTGTCTGTGTACATGAGGCAGTTGTAACGTTGCCTCAAGATTCCCAAATTCACCAGCTGGACTGGACAGGAAACTGACAACTGACCTTTGGACATGCTAGAATAGTATAGGGAACTCCTTTATAATTGAATCAAAAGGGCCAATGGGGAACAGAGTACTCGAAGGGAGTATGTGAGGATGTAGTGCTTTTAACTTTTTAGTGCTAACTTATAGAATTGCTTGTATGAGCAAGTGCCGGGCTTTAGATTAAGAATAGGGTGTTTATTTTGAGAGCTACAGCAGTTTTAAGGGAAAAAGTGAAGAGTAGACTTTGTGGAGCCGAGAATGGTTTAAACCCGATTAAGCGGTGCTGCGCTATGTGCAAAATTGCACAAAGCCCCGCTAAAGCGGGTTTTATACAGGGGGACTTGAAAGAGCTAGAAATTGGCCCAAAACAGCCAATAGACTACAAGATTCTTGTGCTGGGTTCACTCCTCCAGGGACAGATAGGCTGCTCTAAGCTCCCCACTCCCACTGGTGAACAAAGAAGCCTCCTTTTATCCAAGAAAGGAAATGGGCAACACAGGAACTATCCAGAAGTCCAGAATACAGCAAAGCCTGTATTAGGGACTATTCTAGGTCAGGAAAGGTGGGAAACAAGGATAATTTTTTTGCTTTTTAGTTCACAAACAGCAGAAAATGCAGTAAGTAAATATATAACACAGGCTAGTGCACTTGAGTGTGTAGACTCAACAGGTAAATTCAACAAACAGGACAAACTTTTAAAGTGCAGGTAAAAAATAACTGTAAAACAGCTTTAAACAGGCAAAAGAGCAGATATTCTCACTTTTCAGTGAGAACGGACAGTCGTACAGGTAATAGCAGAAAAAAATATACTTAATCAGGTAAGTAGTCGCTCTTTTTGTCTCTCTGCTGCTAGGACCACTCTGCAGGACCACGAGGAGCTTTGCTGAGTAGGAACAAGCGCAAAAACTGCACCAAAGTGGGTTTTATACAGGGGGACTTGAAAGAGCTAGAAATTGGCCCAAAACGGCCAATAGACTACAAGATTCTTGTGCTAGGTTCACTCCTCGAGGGACAGATAGGCTGCTCTAAGCTCCCCACTCCCACTGGTGAACAAAGAATCCTCCTTTTATCCAAGAAAGGAAATGGGCAACACAGGAACTATCCAAAAGTCCAGAATTCAGTAAAGCCTGTATTAGGGACTATTCTAGGTCAGGAAAGCATTCTTTAGCTATGTCCGCAACCTCAAAGGCAATACACAATTGTGTGCAGAGCTCATTGTAAATGGAGCCAGCTATACTGAGCCAGAAGATATAGCAAACCTCCTGGCTGATAAATTCAGCTCCAGCTTTATTCCTCTCTCCCCCTCATCCTTCCCTCAGGAAATATCATCAAATATAACTCCCCCTACTATCACTAGTGAATAGGCCCTTAATGCCCTCTCTAAGACCAAGAACACTTTATCAATGGGCCCAGACAATATCCCAAGTTGCCTTCTAAATAGGATGAAACATGATCCATCAGGGTCTCTGAAATTACTATTTCACTGTAGCCTTCAAACAAGCTTCGTGCCTCATGAATGGAGAAAGACAATGGTCATCCCCCTGCACAAAGGTGGGCCATCTACAGACCCTGGAAAATACAGACCCATAAGTCTCACTATGTAAAGCCATGGAAAGAATTATCATGGAGATGATCAATAGAGATATTGTAAACCTCCAGACACTGGACCCAACCCAGTTTGGTTTTGTCAAGGGCAGGTTATGCCTACTCAACCTGGTGGACTTCTGTGAGAAGGTCACCAAAGCAACAGATGAGGGCAAAATCATTCACACTGCCTACCTTGACCTGACCAAGGCATTTGACACAATACCCCACTCGGCATAGTTGACAAACTCAAGAGGTTACCCAGTGGATAGCACAGACAGGACCCAGGAAGTTAGAACTGGGAAGTCCACCTCTACAAAGAGGCTAGTCACAAGTGGAGTCCCTCAGGGATCAGTCCTTGGACCGCTCCTTTTTGGCATTTACGTCTGAGAAGTCACGGCCAATGTTAGTGGTCTCTGGTTGACTAAATCCGCAGATGATTGCTAATTAGGAGCTGTCATTGAATCTCACACTGACACAAATATTCTCCAGGAGGGGCTAACACAGGCAAATAACTGGTGACAGAGCCATGGACTAAAACTAAATGCCAAGAAATGCATAATAATATCCTTTGGGAAATCATCCATCCCTGGTAACTATCATATTGACAATACACCCCTTAGAGTTGACCCAGTAGTCAGGGACTTGGGGATACACATAGATAGTAATCTAGCCTTTGATCATCACATGTCTACAGTGATGAGGAAATCATTCTATGTTGCGCAACTTATATACAAAGGTATGGCATCTAAGTCCAAGGAAGTCATTGTTCCACTGTATTCGGCATTCATTAGGCCCATCATTGAGTACAATGCCCCCTTTGGTATGTACCTAACCAGGCATATCCAGCAACTGGAACGTTCACAGAGGTTCCTCACTAAAAGAATACAGGGCGTAAGTAATATGTCCTATGCAGACTGCCTCAAGGTCCTATCCCTGTATTGTCTCCTTCAAGCTTTTGAGGTGAGCTCTATGCCTGGCATACAGGGCATTGTCAGACCCCACTCTGATGGACCTCCTGCATATCCACAAAACAAACAGTAGCAGAATTAGCCATTCTAAAGACATAAACCTTTCCTGTGATATAAATAGGACCTGCTTGAGAGATAGGTATGTATCCCAGAAGACTATCCCATCTATGGAAGAGGCTCCCCATCCATGTGAAGCAGAGTTCCTCCCTAACTCAATTCAAGTGCAACTTGGACAACTAGCTGGGAAAACAGAAATTCATCCCTGGTTTGGCACCTATGTCTCAGATGCAGACAGATAACCTGTAAATGATTCATCTCCCAGACCCATGCTTACACTTATCAAGGGTATCAGAACTTGCCATAGATTTGAGATGCATGGCTAGGCTTAAAAAGACCCTTGTAGTTGTTAGCCTAGTAAACACCTATGAACCTATATGAGAAAAGCCTTAGAATAACTTTAAGTAAAGATGTATGGAATTGTATTCATGTTGCTACAAGTGATCACATCTTCAAGGACTTTCTGACTATTAGTATGGAACTTTCAGCCCTCTTACATAGCATAGATTGTACAGGTGTTGGGATGTATTTTTCACAAATCACATATAGAAAGGAGAGCGCCATGAATGAAAAGAATTTTTGGGCAAATACCTATATGAAAAAAATTGACTGTTAAAAAACATGGAAATGTGTAGAGTATCCAAGCCTAGTTTTGGGCATGCATACATGTGTTTAGACAGGATGGCTTGACTTGCCAGGACAAGGGAAAATAATGCTTGCAGCAGATATGTTACAATACTTGACAAACACAAGACAGGACTTTTGTCAGGTCAGAAATTTAATAGTTCACAAATAGCAACATTTGATGTTTCTCTGATGAGATGTTAATGCTAGGAGCATTAATAGTAAAGTTTTTTTTTTTTTTTTTTTTTTTTTTTTACTGGAAAATTTGTTTCATTCCCAAAAGACTGACATTGTTATTGTTTGTGAAACATGGTTAAAGAACAATGACTGAAAACCAGTTCTGCCAGGGTATAAATGTTTTTACTGTAACAGACATTATAAAAAAAAAATCAGGTATATAAAGATTGTTATGAGACCTGTGATTATTACATCTACATTGATAAAACCAATAATGTAGGTTGTGTAACTGTGAGAATAAAGACAGCCCTGGAACCAGAAGCATAGCTAGGGCAGGATGAGAGGGGAAATTGCCCTGGGAGCAAAGTGTTGGGAGGGCATGATTGACCATTCATCATCCTGTCTGAAGTACAGCGGGAGGGGGGGTGTAACTGTAGTGTTCAGGATGTTACAATGAAAGTTTTGTTTTTGCTCTTCAGTGCAAGAGCTAGCTTGGGGAGGGGTCATGGATGCAACTGTAATAATCCAATTGCTTGAATGTAGCGAGTTGAAGAGCTACCTGAGGTGGGAAGCTGGCTTGTGACATTGGCACAGGGAGCTGATTGAGTCAGCTATGCCTCTTGCCTGTAACATATAACAATTGTTTAAGTGTATTGACCACCAAAGTCAAGTGCTGATGACCTAGTGGAATTTATACATTTCTTACAAGAAACAGAGGAGGGAAAATAACAGTGATATTAGTAAGGAAATTATTTACAATGTATGTTACGGAATAACAATTGTTTCAAATTGTAAAAAAGCCTACAAGGGAATGGAACATACTAGACATTGTTTGTGTTCCTAAGGAAATGATTGTTACTTCATGTTAAGTTTTACTACCATTGATATGTAGCAATCATGGAATTGTAAAGGTTAAACTGCTGATAGATAATTCTGCCAAAAATAAAATTTGAACCAATGGACAGAAGATTAATAACAGATTTCACGGACGAAAAACAGTCACTATGTGAAACTAGTTGGAGTGATGAGTTTAGTGGAAAAACTGCAGAAGGAATGTTACAAGTTTTGAAAGAAAAAGTGAATGCAAAAAAAAAAAATTTTTACCTTCAGGATATAGGCACACAACATCAGGAGGATATGTTTCCATAAGAACATGATACTTGATTAAGGTGAGAGACAAAAATATGAGAAATGGAAATAAGGTTGAACCCGAGTTTGAAAACTGAAATAAACAAGCTGGACAGACAAATTAAACATAGTGTGAGACACGATCGAGAAACTTTTGGTGAAAATATATATGAAATATTGAGCATAATAGGAAAATATTTTATAGATACATAAGATGGGGTAGGGGTAAAGACATACAAATTGATAAACTGTATGCAGATTCTAAAATTTATTCTCAGACACAACAGATTATAAATATATTTACAAAATCTTATGCAAAGCAGTCTGGCTCCAGAAAGAGGGTGATAAATTGTTATAGTAACATCCAGGTAACTTCAGATACTGAAATTAAATTAGATTATATTTTAAAAAAGAACTACTCAAACTGGACCCAAACAAAGCACAGGGAGAGATAGAATTAGTAATAATGATTTAAGAACAGTTTGTTATGAACTTACTGTACAATTATATCTGTTATTCAATAGGCTGTTTAAATACAGGGAGATTCATAATGTTTGGAAACATGCATTGTTACACCTATTTTCAAGGAAAGGGGAACAGGACAAACCAGATTTATACAGATCCAAAAAGTTTACCTTCATACTGTAGAAAAATGTACCTTCACGTTGTAGAAAAATAATGAAGAAGGTTATTTTGGTTAAATTATTGTCAGAAATGGAAAGGCTGGGACTTGAAATCAGATATCAGCATGCATATATTCAAATAGATTTATAATCACTTGTAGCATGATGTTCTTTAACAATATAATAACATCTATAAGTGAAAAACTGTGCTGTGTTGTAATTTACATAGACTTAACTTCAGCATTTGATAGGGTCATACACAAAACACTGATCAATAAATTAAAACGACTAGGTATTGATGTACTCTTGATATGACAGACAACTGAATAGCTTACAAATAGGACATAGCAAGTATCATACAGCAACTGGATAGGTGAAATTCTAGGTTACAGTCAGGGTGTCCCACAGGACTCTGTTGTAGGCCCATACTTGTTTAGGTTGTGTGTTGAATGTATCTTTTTCATCTGAGGTGTTCTACAGTCTGTATGTATATGATTTAAAAATGGGTAAACTGATTACATATGTTACAGATAGGGTATCTGCAAAAGAACTTGACTAAATTGACCATTTGGGCATAGGGAAATAATATGCTGATAAATACTTAAAAAAAGACATGAAGCTGGTGGATTGGACACTCTAAATTGGCTGTAGATGTGAGTAAGCATGTGGTATGGAAGAACGGCTCTGGCAGGGCTAGCCACCCAGTGGTATAAACCTTGGATTTAGATGATTGTCACTGTTGAAGTGACACCCTGAGTCCATGTGTAAAATGGGAAAAGGGGCTGTGAATGGATGGCTGAATGGATGTAATACTTCAGAAACTAAGCATTTGAGCTTTAGGAGACCTATATTGAAAAGTGAATATTTAATACAGCACCTAGTGATTGAAACTGTAGATTCACTTAAGGACCTGGGTATATGGGCAGATCCAGTTTTTAGTTATTCTAATCATATCAATCAATAGGTCAATGATAGTTATAGAACGATAAGTCAAGGAAATCAGAAATTATGATGTTAGTTACATCAGACCCAAACTCGAATATGGAATAACTGAAATTCTTGTAAGAAAACTAGCATGAGTAAAATAGAAAGAGTACAGGAGAAATATGACAAGGGAATCCATGAATGTGGAAATAAGCTACTATGAAAAACTACAATATCTGAACCTTGTACAGTGTCTCATATAGACATTTAAGAGGAGACCTTATTTAGGTAAATGGGGCATTTAGAGACAGCTATCACTGTGAATGTTTGAGGTTATCAAAAACCAGTAGATAATCATGAGACAACCTGTGTAGAAGACTATATAGAAATGAGAAGTGAAAAGGTCTTCTGAGAGAGAGTAGCTGATGCATAGAATAGACTACCAAATTCCATTAAAGCAGGTGCTACTTTAGACATTTTTTAAGAACAATCAGAACACTTATTATTGGAGTAACTGTTTGGGATATTGGTAGACTATAAGGACATTATTGTCTGAGCCTGAAATATTTATATGTATATATGTGTGTATGTATGTAGCTATGTATACTGTTTCTAAACTTGGAGTATCTTGTCAGCCCCTTACTGATTCAGCGACTCCTTTCTAATTCCATTTCAGGTCATAATACTACCCCTCAATGCTAAACCCTATCTCCCTTAATTCCGGAAACTGCATCTGATCCTACAAGAATAATCTGTTGTCCTATCTGTTTGTACACTTCTCTGAAATATATCTGTACCTTATTTCCTCATTACTCCTTTCCTTAGCCTATCTAAGCAGTGAAAGCAGTAGGATTAATAAGACTATTGGTGATGAAGATCATTCCTTTGTAACAACTGATGGAGCAGATATGACTGAATTAAAAATTAAAAATTCTTCAGATCTGGTCAGAAATTATACACTTGTAATTGGAGATTCAATTATTAGAGGATCCGATACTTATATTTGCATTTGCAGAGAAGATAATGAACACTGAATTACTTATACCTTCAGTAGAATGTGCTGAAGTATCACCTTCCCAACTTCTCCTAGATGGATTCCTTATGCCCCTTAGCTACTGCTTTCTATAAAAGTCAGTGGTTCCTACATACTTTATGCCCACACCTTATATTCATGCACTAGGCTGGATTTAATCATGGTACTTCATGTGTCAAAAGCAGGTACTCTGGTTCTGCACTGCTCACAATGCAGTTAATGTCAGACTTTTTGTACTGTAGCTCATCCCTTTTCATTAGTAAACCAACCCTTTCTTGAGAAGTCTTACCCCAGCTCACCTCTCTCTCTCTCTCTCTCTCTCTAATGTAGTGGTGAGAGAAATGAAGGAGAAAGCCAATATCAAGACCAGAGAATGCATGTAGAATTCTGAGGAGATGATTTAAAGGTGTTTGATGGAGATGTGTCAGCAAATGATGGATGTATAATTACAACCCTCCAGTCAGAAGGGTTGCAGGATGATTTTCTTAAAGAATTGGTGATGCAGAGTGAGCCAGAAAATGAAGGAGAGGTTTCTTGGGAGGACATTATAGCAATAAAATAAAAGGAGGATACAGAGACAATTTTGAAGAATAATGGTGAGATGGAAAACAAAACATATACAGAGAAAGTAAAAGAAGGCAAAAAGAAAGTATTAGAAAAGAAAAAAAAAGATTACAAATGGAAGTACATGGTAAGGATTCAATGTAAAGAAGACAAAGAAATAGCTATGCGGTATGGGACAAGTTTTTAGTTCTTTTGGTATAAAAGCATATGTGGTAAGATCATTTATTCTTATTAACAAAGACATTTTGTGACATTACATCTGAGACTGTTTTTTCAATGGAAAATTTTCTTGGAGAATATGAAAAAAGAAAGACTGTAACCCATGGAACCTTTATGTGATAAAAACATTTAACAGGGGAAAAAAACAAAATTCATGTACAATTTCAAACCACTTTGGAAAGACAGACTTTGAAAGTACAATTGAAAACTTCATATAATGAAGTACTGGACATTGCAAATGTTTATGATAAAAGGAGTTTATGGACTGGTGGATGGGATTGTAATATTGTGTTAAAAGTAGAAGGAGAAAAATTTATACATATACAAATCATGATAAATGTGGAGGGGAATAGGGGTGCCATAAAATACTAGGGACAACCCAAAACATGTTTTTTTGTGTGGAAAAGAAGGACTTTTGATAAGTAACTGTGATATAAGAAAATATTATATTTGTGGGGAAATGGGACATAATGCAAACAATTTGAATTGAAATGTTATAAATGTAACAAAATTGGAAATTTATGGATAGATTGTAAAAATGAAAATAAGAGTAAGGAAAAAGAAAGAGAAAAACATGAAGAAAGAGAAGAAATTTTGGAAGTAGTAGAAATAGAAGAAAAATTCCATGAGGAAAAAATAATAAAGAGGACATAGTATAAGGCTTTGAAATAAGTCATGAAGAAGACATACATTGGGAGATAGTAAAACAAAAATATATATATTGGTAAAAGGGTAAAAGCCAGAAAAAGAATGTTTAAAGGGACAAGTAAAAAGAAAAAGAAAGGAAATGGATGAAAAAGAATATATACAGCTGACTTGGGGTTGGTATAATGGTTAAGATCTTAACTCACAGAGACAAGGTACAGTGTTTAATTCTCACCTTTGAGAGGGTAATTGGCTAGATTTAGAATGGCCAGTTAAGGCAGTTAGCCTAGTAATTAGCTATGAACTTATGAAACTATGAAGATATGAAGCCAAGGAAAACTGAAAATGAAAATGTTAACATGCTTTCTGTAAATGTGAATGGTATTAGGAATATAGTAAGAAAAATAGGGGGTTTGGAGTGGTATAATGCATGTGATATAGAAGTAGCTATATTACAAGACATAAGATTTTTAAAAAATTAAGAAAGAATAAAGAGAAACTATTGGGAGGAAATATAATTTAGAATTTGGGAAATGAGAGATGTTCTGGAATAGCTATATTCTGTAGAAATACAATAAGGATATTAAATGTAACTTTAGCAAAAATGTGAAGATTAACTATAGTAGATTTAAAATGGAAAGAACAAGTACATAGAATTAAAATGTTATATGTTTATACTAATTGTAAAGAAAGGGAAAGTTATTTCATCAGAGTTTAGACCATGTAGTAATAAATATGAGTATTATAATAGTAGGAGACTTTAACTGTGATTTAAGAGATAAGCGTATAAAGAAAGGAAATGATATATGAAAAATGTTAGAAGTTATAAGATGTGATAAGTTAATATTTTGGGACAAGAATTTGTGAAATTACAAAAGGAGTATGTATAGAACTGAAATACATTATTTTATAGTATCAGAAGGTTTAGTTATAGGAGAAGAGGAGGTAGTTGAAATAGGATTTTCGGATAATCTTGCAATATGGCTAGAGATAAAGGAAAACAAAGAATATATAAAAATAGGAAAAGGAATAAAAAGGACAAATGAGAAAGGATGGCATAAAGAAGGAAAGAGCTTAGTGATACTGTTATGGAAATATCATATTACTATGAGAACATTTTATAAAATAATGGTCTGAATGCTGGATGATGTTTAAGGAAAAATAAAAAAAAATGTTTTTTACAGTGGCAATATGATGTGACAAAAGTAGAGAAAGAAAAATATAAAATACCATATAATAATGTATTGGAAGATTTGGACAATACTAATAGAAAATACTTTGACAAAAAAAAGGATTGTATGAAAGAAATAAAAAATACAAGAATTGTTATATAAGCAAATATATTTTTTACAAGGAAAAAGAGTAGAAGTAGTGAGTTACTTAAGCAGATTAGTAAAAGAAGATGGTAGTGTAATAAAACAAATAAAAATAAAAACAGAGAAATAGAAAGAACTCAGGGAAAATATTGTGAATAATGCAGTAAATACATTAAATGTTTAAAGAAAAAAAGAAGGCAGCAAAAAACATGGAGAGTAAAAAAGTTAACAGAAAAAGACAACAAGGAGTTAGAAAAAGAGATTTCTTTGTATAAGCAAAAAAAGTATTAGGGCAAGTAAATATAAATTAATTTGCAAGACCAGATGGAATAGGGTATAAAATGTATAACAGTCTAAGGGATTTGCAAAAAATATACATATTTTCAAATATTTTGAATGAATGATTAAATAAAGGTTTTATGTATAAAGAATTATGTAGTGCAATACTTAAATTCATATAGAAGAAGGAAGATAGAAGACAATTAAAAAACTGGAGCCTAATAGTACTGAATAATGACTATAAAATCTTTTGAAAATAATAGAAAAGGCATTTGAAACTAAAATGGAAAATATGATGAAAAGACTATATATATATATATATATATATATATATATATATATATATATATATATATATATATATATATATTTATAGTTTAAAGGGGAAGGGTTGTAAAGAATTATTAATGATAGAATTTATTAATGATAGTAAGAGAAACTGTAGATGATATTATAAATAGAAAAGAAAAAGCAAAAATTATGACAGGAGATCTTAAGGCATTTGATCAATTGGGCATGATATCTTATGGGTAATAATGAAAGACCATCATATAAGTGAGAAAGTTAAGAAATTATGAACACCAGCATATAGTAATAGGAAAATAAAAATGCTTGTAAATGGCTGATTAAACCAACAGGTGCATATGAAGAATGGTGTAAAACAGGGATGTCCAGTGAGTTGAATACATTTTGCATTAATTATGAATGCAGTGATATGTGGAATATATTACAAAATGGAGGAGGTGGGGTATATAACACCTGAAGGTTTAAGAATTCCAGTTCTGTTAACATATGCAGATGACATTATTATAATTGCAAAAAAAAATACTGGATTAAAGAAGCAATAATTTGCACGTACATTTTGCATTCATTATGAATGCAGTGATATGTGGAATATATTACAAAATGGAGGAGGTGGGGTATATAACACTTGAAGGTTTAAGAATTCCAGGTCTGTTAACATATGCAGATGACATTATTATAATTGCAAAAAAAAAATACTGGATTAAAGAAGCAATAATTTGCACAAACAAGTGTTTAGATATGATAGGGATGGCCATAAATAAAGGGAAAATTAAAGGTTTAGGTGATGTAGTAAAGATAAAGGGTATATATGAATGAAATTTCTATGTTATAAAATTTGGAAATAAAGATGCAAGTAGAATTCAATAGGAAAAAAATAACAACATAAATAAAACAAATCTGTCTTTTCTGGAGAACATATAAATTATGATTCAGAAAAAAAAGGCTTATTTGATCAATTCCATACTAATGGGAAATAGCATACTTAGCAAGTGTATTTATGATGCCAACAGTACTTGAAAACAAATTATTGCAGATATTTTTTTTTCATTTATATGTGATTCTAGATTGAACCCAGTAAAAAGAGTTTTGTATGTAAATAAAGAGGAAGGGGGTTCAGGGATAATTAACCCAGCGGAATATGCTGCCTCATTAAAATTGTACAACGTGTTAAAGTGGATAAATGAAAAATATTACAGGTTATGGGCTGGATTCTACAACACCTACACGAGCTGCTAAGACCACCACAACATGCACGCAATAACTCACAATTTTGGATTTAGTAAGCAGCTCTTCACAGCTTGTAGAGCTGCAAAGACATGGTAAATACTATGGCATGTTAATTACAGCATAATCAGCTGAATGATATGCTAATCAACCACTCCAAGATGGAGGAGCTATTCAACAAGCTATAAAGCAAACTTGGAGACTCAGTGCTGGTTTTCTCTGTTAATTACAAAACCTATTGGAATGTAGCCATGGAAAGGAGTCTACACAGAGAGAATGTTAGGGGCTGCTGTTGCTTTAATTCATGTGTATGTGCAGCAGGATGAAGTCTTTGCTGCTGCTGTTGCTACTAGACCATGGTCAAGAAGGATAAGTTTTTTAGACCCTGTTAACTTTTCAGAGTCTGCATATGGTGGAAATTGTAGAGCACTACAGGGTGGATAGAGACACACTACAGGAACTTTGCAACCTCTGTCATCCTCAGTTCAGACCAAAGGCAAACAGAGGGGAACCAATACTGGTGGAGCCAAAGGTATGTGTAGCACTTAGAATTTTAGCTACAGGAACCTTTTAGATACCAACACAGGACATGGTTGGGGTGTCATGGACATCAGTATCCAGGATCCTACATTAATTCCTGAATTCTATGCTCCACTATGCCAGTGACTACATATATTTTCCCTGTACCCCTGAGGACAATGCCACAAATATGCAGGAGTTCTACCCTGTAGCACACTACCATGAAGTACTGTGTGCTATAAACTGTACACATATAGAAATCAAAACACCACTTGGGGAACAGGGAAGGTGTACATAAATAGAAAGGGCTTTTACTCCATTAACTGCCAAGTCATGTGTAATGCTAAGGGAATCATATTGAATGTGTGTGCTTGCAACCCAGGCATTTACTATGACTCGCATATCTGGCACAACTCCAAACTGTATGAGATGTTTACTAGGAGTGATATCCCATAGGGAGGATGCATTTACTGGAGGATGTAGGTTATGCACTGGAACTGTGGATGATGACACCCATCAGAAATGCACTCACACCTGCTGAAGAATGCTATAATGAGGCACATGCTCAAACAAGAAATATCATAGAACATGTATTTGGGCTGCTGAAGTCATAGTTCAAGTGCCTAGATATATCTGGAGGAGCCCTGCAATACAATCCGCATACATGTACTGAAATCTTCACTGTCTGTGCCATCCTTCACAACATCATCTTGAGAAAACAGCTTCAGCAGGATCAACAAGGGGAAGGGGCACACATCTCACCACCACTGGCAACATCATCTTGAGAAAACAGCTTCAGCAGGATCAACAAGGGGAAGGGGCACACATCTCACCACCACTGGCAAGGTCACCACAACCATGTGCAGGTGAGGAGTCAGAGGGGGAGCCAGTAGCTGCTTTGGGTGCAGGCAGATGTAAGTGTGCTCAATAAACCCTTGCATTGGCTAAGTGGCAATGCATGCATCACTCACCACCTAATGGGTTTAAACCTTCATCTTACTCACATACACACAGTAACATTGATGCCAGGCAATGGTCACAACCTTTACCTACCCATGTAATGGTTGTGTACTTCTAGCATCAGACAGAGTCAGCCCTGAACTAAAACTGTAGCAATTGCCAGATTTACAAGGTAAGTGTTGAACTTGGAATATTAAAAAATGGATGTAATAATACAAATGAATGACATATCCTTGCATACTGTTACTTGGTAATGTAAGTAAGTAAAATGTGGTTGATTTTTACAGAAATTACTTCAACATGTGACAGCAGTGATTTATGTGAATACGTGTCCTCTATTAAGTAATATCCCTCAGGCAAAAAAAGATTCACACATTCATACATCTCAAAAGTACTGATTGTCACAGAATGTCCTCAGTTTGGCCTCATACATTTGCACTGGCAAATCATTAAAGAGAGAAGCTAGAAATTAATAACGCACATTTCAATTTCAGACTTCATGTCCCTCAGAAAAATCTTAAAGATAGTGATGAAAAAACTGTTTGATTCTATCAACTGTCTAACTTTGTAAGACCAAAATATTTAAAGATTCTCCCTATTGTTCAGCCTTTGTCACACTTTTATTTATGGCTTGGTCCAGCTTTGTTGCTGTAAGAGTGTGTGAGGCATGTGTACATTATAAAAACCTGTAAGAAAGCAGCATAATTAGCAAAATAGCATCACAAACCCAGATATACTACGCACTAAGTCAGTTATGCATCCTGAGCATCAGAGAAAAAACTTATGTATCCCTGAATCCAGAAGACAGAAAACAAGGATATGCAACAGTTATCATCATTTGCACATGGTGTTTTTTGTGTATGTGTGTGTGTCTGTGTATGTGTGTGTGGGGGGTGAGCAGAAAACCTAAGCTTACACAAAAGTTAAGTGACTGCATGTGAGTAAGAAAGAGAAACAGGAAGTCATTTGGATAAAGTATCAAATGGCCACTGACACAGAATAAACTTTAAGCCTCATGACTAAACACAGCCAAGCTCTGTGCTAGATCTATAGCTTAGTAAGTTGGACTGGTGTGAGCAGTGCATTGTAGTGGCAGCAGTTCACTGTTGCTGAAGCCGAACACGAGAACTGGCTCTGCCTGGAATTGCACTGGCACATCCACAGCCATGGTCAGATGAAATACTGCTACCTGAATGGGACTGATGTCTATTGGACGAGCTCTCCTCACAAGTATGCCCAGGACCATGACCCCATGGCCTGCCACATTTGGGTGTGGACACCTCAATCACTGATAGAGCAGTGGAAGTAGTGCCACTACAGCAGCGTGATCGGGCACTGCTATGTCAGCTAACATCAGATGATTTGGCTGACCTATGCCCACTTGGATGCCATCCCCCTTCCAGCAGACATTCCATCACAGACACTGCCCATTCCAACGTGTCATTCATCTGATCCATTGAATCTTCAACCCGGTGGGGGCAGTCATGCATATTAGCCTATGCCACATCAGCAACCCTAAGCATTTCCTTGGAGGCCCTATTGAAACATGCCTGCACCTCCATGATGACCCTAAATATACAATGAGTGGCATGTCAAGATACACCTGGATCAGGTAAAGGATGGACAGTAGGCCTTCTCCATGCATTTCTAAAACCCTATGGCACCTTGCCCAGTTTGGCTACAGCCAGAGTCAACAGGCACTGAAGCCACAGTAACCACACTACCCTGAATGAGTGTCTCACCCCTCCCTCTGTCCAATATCTGACGGCATGCAGGAATGGGTTTATGTAGGCCTGGTGGCTATGTCTGATGGAATTACAGAGATGGCTGAATGTCAACTTCAGTGTCAGAGTCAACTGCTGCACCCCTTGATTGTGCCTCTCTTTGTCCACCATCATCATCAGAGTCTGCTGATACTCTGACATCAGGTGGTAAGAGTCCTACACTTCCACTGTCATGATCACCGGTGATAATAAGTAACAAACACAGGAAAGAAATTAATAGCTACACTACTACAGTTCAATATATGCTAACAAACTAACATTGCTGCAACTATCACAGATGATACAGCAATATACACACACAGTCCTGGCACCCACATCACATGTACCGATAAAATAAATATTTCTGTGAATTGCTCATCAATACTGAAATAAAATGTTTGGCTTAACATGTGCAGATGACTTCACACTTATTAGGGAGGATGGTCCTGGAAGAAGTTAAGCAAAATGTAAGGACATCATCATTAATAACAGTAACACAGGGTGAAAAAATGTGGGGCCTTTTTATGTCCAGTAACAGTACATTTAACAGATACTTGGATGACACATCCACTCCAGGCTCACGTGTAATGAACCAGAATGTGTTGTTAAGAATATTATATTATAGCTATCCCCCCCCCCCAAAAAAAAAATTGTTAAGCAAACGTAAGTACTGCTGTCAATATTTTAGTATACAAAAAATATTTAAGAATTGACATAGGTAAGCCTACCTGGAAACTCCTCCTGGGACATACTTGCCCTCCCTGAAGCAGCAGCACCAACATCAATCACATGCTGTTGTGCACTTTCCAATGAGCTCTCTGGATACTGGAAAGTAAACAGGATCTCTTCATTTGGTGTCAGTAGTGGCTCTGTAGCAGGCTCCCTGTAGCCATCTGTCCACACGCCACTGCAGCTGCTCTCCTCTGGGCCGATGAAATCATGTCAGTGGCCCTATAATGCACCTGATCATATGTCCTGCTGCAGCCCCTAACAGCATTTAAATTGCCCAGTATCTGGTTCCAAATTTGCATGCTTCCAGACATATCCCAATGTCCTCTCGCAAGTAGAAAGGCACCATGTTGCAGAAATACTTGTATGATCATGTTGTTTTGTTGTTTTTAAGTCACTGAACAGGGGTTTGTGGGGATTTGGATGCTTGGGTGCCATAGTCCTAGGTGACATAAAACACAAAAGAAGGATGCTACATATAAATATCAAATAAATAAAAGCCTACTTAGATATAACACATATTAGTTTTTCAGTATTACCCACTGGAGAAACAAAGTTTCTGGTGTCATTCTAAGGGGATCCAGTATCTGTCTGCTTGGGATGACATGATTAACAGACCTCGATGCTTTGCCAGAGATGGCCTGCATCTGTCACCCCTGAGCTTCCGGATACTGGCCAAGGCTCTTGCCACCCCTATAGTGCCTTTTTTAGGCGGCGTTCCAAAGACCAAATTACCACTGTAACAGCTACAAACAAATGCAATCTGAGGGTCATGCTGCTCAATGCTAGAAGTATAAATCTGAAAATGCACTTGCTCGAAGCACTCCTTAAAATGGAGAACATCTATATTTGTGCTGTAACAGAGACCTAGTTCAAGGCAGCAGAAAGCGTTCCTGCACTACCAGGCTATAACATTCCATACCTTTTGGCCCCAGAACTTGGACTGAAGCTCCAAAGGCTGTTGTGTTTCCATATTCATAAAGGATGCGCACAACTCCAGACTGGTAGCCCAACATAATGCATCAGAGATACTTTTCAGGTGCAGGTAACATTGGGTAAGACAGCGATTCAGGTCGTAGCCTGCTATAGGTCTCCAACAATGTCCCAAGACTCACACTCCACGTTCCTAAGCACATTGGAGAATATTAGGGTCCAACCTAACACTTTTATACTGGGTGACTTCAACTACCCCTCCATTAACTAGGAAAACTAGTTGTGTACCAATACACTTGCCCAACGTTTCCTGGAATTCATTAATTCAAATGCCCTGGACCAGCTCATTCTTACCCCCACTAGAGGTAGCAACATCCTTGACCTGGTCATTACTAACATGGGTGACCATTGATCTACATCAATAGAGAACTCCTCCCTGGTTAGATTCGACCACAAACTAATCACCCTGAACCCCACAAAGGTAACCAACATGAAAAACTTCTCCAAAGCTAACCTTGGGCTCCTAAAATAGAGGTGGCTAACTTCATGGCACCCATGCAAATGAAGACTAGTTGCATGACTGCCGAATCATACACCAATGCACTGTACAAACGTACACAAATGCATGGATCTTGCCATACCCAATAGAACCGAGACACTCTCCTCCAAAAAAGGGAAGCCCATCTGGTGGTCCCCTGCCATAAACAAACTCTACAACAGAAGGAGGAAACTGATGCAGAGTAAGATGAAGTCCCAAGACTGGAAAAACTCCCTTATCAGCCTCAACAAAAAGTTGAGATCCCTCATCAAATCCTCTATAGCTAGCTATGTAAACAGAATTGTAGCAGATAGTAAAGACAACCACAAGGCCTTCTATAGTTATGTAAAGAATCTCCATGGCAATAACCAGATTTGCTCTGAGCTACTGTACAATGGTACCTCCTATACCGAGCCAACAGATATTGCCACTATACTGGCCGACAGATTCAGTGCCAACTTTACCCCACCCAAAGGACCAATCACAATACCAGTAGATTGCCAGGCACCAGTATTACTGCTGCATAGGTTTAAACAGCACTGTCCAAGGCCAAGAATACAGCTTCCATGGGATCTCACAATATCCCTGGCTGTATTCTACATGAACTACAGAGTGAACTGGCACCTCATCTGTGTGCCCTGTTCAATCACAGCCTCATCTCAGGCTTTGTCCCTACCAAATGGCGCACTGCTACAGTCATCCCTCTCCACAAAGGAGGAGTGACTACAGACCCTGGGAACTATTGCCCCATTAGCCTGACAAGTCTGATATACAAAGCTATGGAATGCATCATCATGGACCTAATAAACAAGGATATAGGGAATCTCCAAACTCTGGACCCCACACAGTTTGGTTTTGTGAAGGGTAGAGCATGCCTGCTCAACTTGGTCGACTTCTTTGAGTCAGTCACCAGAGCTGTGGATGAAGGCAAGGTGGTTCATACAGCCTACCTTGATCTGGCCAAGGCATTTGATACCATTCCCCATTCAGGAATCATAGAAAAACTCGCTAAGCTTGGCATCAACCCCTATATCACTAGGTGGGTTGCAAACTGGCTCACAGATAGAACCCACAATGTGAAAGTAGCAGACTCCAAGTCGACTGCCAACCAGTCATGAGTGGAGTCCCACAGGGTTTGATCCTGGGTCCTCTCATGTTTGGTATCTACTTCTCTGAAGTCCAGGCCAACACAAAGGGTCTCTGTCTGACAAAGTTCACAGATAATTGCAAGTTTGGAGCTATTATTAACTCCACAAGTGATGTTGACATCCTACAGAAAGACCTCACTGAGACCAACGACTGGTGTTAGAGCCATGGCCTTAAGCTCAATGCTAAAAAATGTCTCATCATCCCCCTTTGGGAAAAACCTGGTTCCCATGAATTACCACATTGATGGTAGTCCACTGAACACAGAAGGTGTTATAAGAGATCTGGGAACACAGATTGACAGCAGCCTCTCTTTTGACCACCACATTGCCACTGTGGTCAGAAAGTCCTTCTATGTGGCACATCTTATTACTAAGGGTTTTGCATCCAGGAAGAAAGAGGTCATTGTCTCCCTCTACTCTTCCTTCATTAGGCCAATCATCGAGTACAATGCCCATTTGGCATGCACCTCACTACACACCTGCAACAACTGGAGAGGCTGCAAAAGTACCTCACAAAGAGGACCCTAGGTCTTAAACACTTGTCCTATATGGACAGACTCAAAAAACCCCAAGTATTCTCTGTCTCATTTTGCCTACTTAGAGGTGATCTCTGCTTGACATACAAAGCCATGTCTGAGCCAGCGCTGTTAGATAGGCTTCATCTAAAGAAATCCAAATCTATCCACAGCGCACACTCCAGTGACCTCAAATTCATTATCCCAATCAAAATAACATGCTGGAGGGACAGGTTCATAACCCAGAGACTGCCCTTGCTATGGAATAGACTTCCCATACATGTCAAACAGAACACCTCATTGGCCCTCTTCAAGAGAAACCTTGATGAGTGGATGGGAAATAGAAAATTCACCCCGGGGATCACTCCAGTGGCTCTACTCGACAGAAGGACTGGGAACCAAGGTCAGGTGGCACAATGTCAGGGTAATCCTATGGACTAGGTTTGTAAGGGCTCCAGGGCCATTAGCCTAGTACACACCTATGTACCTAAAAAACTTTCAAAATATTCAATATAAAAAAGGATTATGTGGTTGTAACATAGCACAGTCACACACAAAGATAGGTTTGATCAATAATAAGGGAGTAACAATAGACACACAAACCTCTGTACAAGAAATTTTGTTTGTGTCAACACAGAAATAGAACTTGGCTCCACCCCAAAACAACAGGGAAATTACATTTTGGTACCAAACAAAGGAATAAAACATCAGCAAATTGTTAGAAGTGCTATCAAAGAAACTGTTCCAAAACCATGCGCACACATTTACCACAAAACATTCATTTTTATGCAATTGCCAGTCACCTCTACCTGTGGCCAACGCTCTCCTAGAGGTGTCTATGGGCCATCCTAGATGGCTAACACCGCTGTGTCATTGACAGTATAGGACATTTACATTTCACTGAAATAACATTAGAAGAATGTAAAGAGAAATAGTTGTAATATTAACACTTGTGATGAAAGGTAATACAGCTGTGCATCTGAGAAAGTAAAATGCCCTGACCAAAAGTAACATTTTCTAATGCATATATAGAAAGTGACATGTGAGCATATCCAGTATATAACTGAAAAATGCAATCATATCTTATTAAGATCAGCAGTCTTCTGTTCAGATACATCCAAAGTGATATCAGGCTTCATCTGTGTTATCCACATAAACAAGTCTTCTCACCTTCAGGTTCCCTGGCTACATGGTTACCTTTTTTATTAAGGAGCTTTTGGAGAAAATACCAAAACCTACCAGTCAAAAACCAACTAGGATGGTTAAATGTGGAAATTGTAAAGCTTGCAAATGCATTAACGACGGTCCTTATGTCCAAATTGGGAATTACAAAAGGTCCCTGATGTGTCCAGGTTATTGTAATTGCAACACGAACATGGTAATTTATGTGGCCACATGTTTATCACGTCTAGCGTTTTACATTGGAATGACTACAAGAAAAATAAGGCAGAGGATACTGGAACACGTCAGGGATATAAAAAATAAAAAGTCAACCAATTCTTTATTTGTTCATAGTAAGGACTGTATGAATTTTAAAAAATTCATATTTTTTGTCATTGACAGATTATACACCAAAGATTTTGGTGGAGACTACAAAAATATGCTTGAAGTTAGGGAATGTATATGGCAGATTAGATTAGAAGCCAGTACAAGACCTGGTATTAATGACACACTATCTATGACATGTATATTAAAACATAAAACTTTAAGTATTTGAAATATCACAATTTTGCAACAGGGAAATATTAAAGGATCTTTTACAGGAAAGACTTTTTGACACATGTATACAATGAAAACTTTGTTAAGTTTTGTGTGGTGAATTTTTTGATAAATGCAACTTTTGAAATACTATTAAGAATTAACTTCCAGGACAATTTATTATTATAATTACATGGTGGTGCTTATTGGTTAAAATGTTATTTGAATTTGAAATATAAAGGACTGTTTAACATTTTTCAACTGACTCTGAGGATGCCCTATTTTGGGTGAAAGCGCTAAGTCAGTTTTGAGTGTACTGGATGCTGTGATTTACTTTGTTTTATTAAAGCTGTTTTGGTGATTTTACCCCTGCATCACCAGTTGTTTTCTTCTTACCTTTTTAAAGTGTAGATTTAGGCCTGTGAGCATGGGGAAGATGCAAATGAGATGTGACTACATTAGAACTGCTGAATCCCAAATTCTGGGCTCTGTGTAGCAGATGTAAACATAGCACAGACACACCCCCAGTATTTGTTGCTAATGGATTGCAACTGTGAATGATTACTGGTAGCGAGAATGAAAACACAACAGCAATTCAGACTCCCTTACCTCCAGTGGGTGTGTCAGCCAGGTTAGACTTATAAAGTGTAGAAGTAATTGTATCATGATTTTAAATGTAAGTAAGCAGCACACATTTCACAGTTTATGTTCGGTAATGTCCAACCTCCCCTGCATTTGTTGAAAACTATATATTATTACCACTTAATATTCTCATATATTTTAAGGACAATGATACAAAATGCCTTACAGACTGCAGGTCTCAGATTACTGCTCAGATAAGAGAAGCATGGACAACATACAGAGATAAGGCAAAGCTGCATTTCTGCAAACAATCACCATAAATGGCTGTGTGATCACTCATTGAACTACATCTGAAATTAATACATGTACAAACAACTCAAAAGTGGAAAAGTGCCTTGTGTCTTATTAATACTGTGGATGATGCTGCAACTTGTTTGTATGCACAATGATTTTCATTCTCTGCTGCAAAGCTGTTTCTATGGCAAAAAGGAATAAGACACCCTTACTGTGCTTTGAAGGTTCATTGGTGTGAGAGTTCAAATCCAGGCTTGTGTAAAAATATTTCATGTGTACTAACATATATTTGCACTGTAGTTTATTTTATCTATTTCTTTTTTATGTCAGTATTTGCGTGATGCATGGCTTAGCGCAAACACGGGAAACCGATAAACACAATGAATGTCATGTAATGTACTTCTTTCATAACTAATACATCAACAACACCTGTGTGTGCATCACATCTGCTAAACATGTTGATTCACACAGCATATATTAGCTGTAGATCAGGGTTCAAGTCCCACCTTTGTCTTTTAAGGATGAAACCTAATAAACACTACTCACAAGGTTAAAACAAGTTTAGCTTTTCTTCTCTTGTTTGTGTGACTCTTACCATCACACAAATTTGCAGTAATAGCCCACATACAAAGCAGACAGAACACCTGCAAACAGGATGCAGACATTCTCAATTTCAAAAATAATACACTGTTCCATTTTCTGCTTTCCATCACTCAACACCCACTTAGCGATGTTGTGAGGAAGTCAGCAACCATCCTCAACAACTGAAGGTCCAGAACACTTGCAGAGAGGAATCAGACAGTAGACAATTTCAAAATGGATACATGCTATCAAGTATGCTGGGCACTATGCAAACATGCTAAGCAGCATTGTGTGGCGGTTAACACACAGAAGTTAAATGACTAGGGAAATATCCAGCTGCTATTTAACTATTCCTGTGGCAGCAGGTGTAAGTGTATGGCTACAGTACAGATGGTCCTGGGTTCTGATACAGGACATTCTGAATATTGTTACTGTTGAATCATTTCACTTTATATTAAATGACACATAAAAAAGTTAAACATAACTATAAATAACAATAACAACAAGTACTTTGTTTGTGTAACTTGAGCACTAATCCAGGCATTCTCTAAAGTATTCAATTGTATTTATTACTGCTTGGTAGTAACTTGATTAAAGTGTAGCTATCATTCTAAGTCTTTTGGATTAAGCACTTGGGCTTCAGACCAGTTGTTTTACATTAGGAAGGTTTGTGGCATGCACTGTGGTGGCAGGACAGGTAGCTTTCATACTTCTAAGTTGGGAACTGCTGATTGAGAGCCCAGTGTCTGTTATTCTTAAAGTGTATTAGTTCTGGTTTAAGCACTTGGGCTTCAGGCCAGTTATTTTACATTAAGAAGGTTTGTGGTCTGAACTCTTGTGGGAGAAGAGGCTGGACTCTGCCCTTCTGAGCTGGGAATTTCTGGTTAAATGTTTATAGTGCCTGAATATTTGAACTGTATCTTACTGAAATTGGTACACCTTGTTTGCTGTAGCATAGACTAGATCCAGGCCTGCTGAATCTAGCTTTGTTTATATGCTTGTTGTTTGTTTGCTTGTTATTTCCCTGGAACGCTAATTCCACCTAATACGCAGCTTCTCAGTGCTTCTGTGGATCACTAGTGATATCTGCATTGCTTACTGTACTTATTTCCTTGTTTCACTTGAAAGAAAGTTACTGTTTGTCATTTTTGCATTTAAGTTACCTGTAACACATTGCACTTAAGTTACCTGGCACTTGCTCACTAAAGCAATTATATAATTCAGCACTAAAAATTAAAAGCACTACACCCTCACTCCCCACTGGCCCTGGTTTTCAATTATTAAGGAATTTCCAATATTATTCTAGCATGTCCAAAGGTCAGTTGTCAATCTCCTGTCTGGTCCAGCTGGTGAATCTGGAAATCTTGAGGCAATGTTACAACTGCCTCATGTACACAGACAACCCTCTCCTCCTCCCAACAAATTCCAACACATGTGAGAGATGCAACCATATAGCCAAACTGGAGGCAAAGCTCTCTCAACTCAGTACTGGCATAACCAGACAGGAGGAGAAGGAAACCACACTCACTACAATTCCAGTCTCACATAGACCTACCATGACAGCAAACCAAACACATAATCACACAAAAGCATACTCAGAGGCTCTAAATAAAGATCTGCCGAAGCAGCAGAGACCTCCAAAGCAGACACCCAAGCAGCCGCTACCCCAAAACAAAACACATGCAACACATATCTCACAAAGCCAGTGTGCCGAACAGTCACAGCCCTTAAGACTAAACAACACACCTGATACACTTGTAATGGGTGACTCTATCGTCAGGCACACTGACGTCCCGCTCACCAGGCTGAACAAGGAGAGGGTCACGGTGAGCAGCCTGTCGGGTGCTAGGATCCGCCACATAACACAAGCACTCAGGTCACTCCAAGGCAAGTACAAATATGACTCAGTCATTGTCCATGCTGGTGTGAATGACCTGAGACGTACCTCCCTGGACTACATGAAAAGAGACATAAAGGAGCTCTCTGAGCATGTAGCCCAGGCCGGTATGACCCTGACCTTGAGTAGCATCTTACCCTCACCAAGAATGATGCCACAATATGAAGACAAGATGATCAATTTCAACAATTGGCTTAAGTACTGGTGTCATCAAAGGGGATCCAATGCCTGTCAGCTTGGGATGATATGCTCGACAAGCCATGATGCTTCGCTAGGGACGGCTTGCACCTGTCACCCCTGGGCTTTCGGATATTGGCAAAGGCTCTTGCTACCCCCATAGTGCCTTTTTTAGGCAAGGCTCAAAAGACAAACCCACCTCCATAGGTATCACAAGGGATAAGAAACTAAGAGTAATGCTACTCAATGCCAGAAGTCTAAACCTCAAGATGCACGCACTCGAAACTCTCCTTAGCATGGAGAACATCGATATCTGTGCAGTAACAGAAACCTGGTTCAGGGCTCCCGAGAGCAGCCCAGCACTACCAGGTTATACCTCATACCATGCTTTTCAGCCCCAAAACTTGGACCGAACCACAAAAGGAGGGGGAGTATCGATATTCATCAAAGATACCCACACCTCCAGGTAGGTGGCAAAGCACAAAGCATCAGAGACTATCCATGTGCAACTAACAGTGGGTAAAACTGCCTTCCAGTTTATAGCCTGCTACAGACCACCCTCCCAAACCCAGGAACCCCACTCAGTCTTCCTGAGAACACTGGAAAATATGAAGGTCTCTCCAAACACCAATATATTGGGCGACTTCAACTACCCAAACATAGACTGGGAGCATTACTCTAGCTCCAACACCCTAGCCCAAAGGTTCCTAGAATTTATAAACTCAAATGCTATGGAACAACTTGTTACCACTCCCACAAGAGGGGAAAACATACTGGACCTGATCATCACCAACATGGGGACTCTATGCTCCAGACCAGAAGTGTATCCCTCACTGGTAAGATCAGACCATAAAGTAATCTCACTGGATATTCACATCCCGACCCCACCCCCTGCCCAGAAAACCACAGTGAAAAACTTCTCTAAAGCAAATTTTACACTCCTCAAAACTGAGGTGGAATCCTTCAAAGCCCCCGGGCTTGTGGAAAATACAGCCCAGACCGCAGAATCCTTTATAAACGCATTCTATGAACACCTTCAGGAATGCATGGATCATGCGATCCTAAATAAAACCAAGACCCAATCCTCCAAAGGCAGACGTCCTGTCTGGTGGACCTCAGCCCTAAACAAACTATACAATAGAAGGAGGAAGCTACTAAATGATAGAGCAAAATCCCCAAAAGGGAAGGCATCACTGATCAGTATTAGCAAAAAACTACGGGCACACATAAAATTGTCTAAGGCCAGCTTTGAGAGAAAAATTGCACAGGACACTAAGGATAATCACAAGGCTTTCTTTAGTTATGTTAGGAACCTGGGTGGTAATTCACAGATATGCTCAGAATTAGTCCAAAATGACAAAAAATACACCGAACCCACAGACATTACCAACATCCTAGCTGACAGGTTCAGCGCAAACTTCTCCCCCCCCCTCCCCCACCAAAAGGGCAAATATCTATCCCAGCAGAGTATTGCCCCCCTGACATCTCAGATGCTCAGGTAAGAGCCGCCCTCTCCAAAGCAAAAACACAGCATCAATGGGACCAGACGGTGTCCCGGCTGCGCCACGTGAACTCCAAGAAGAGCTAAACCCAAACATAAAACTACTGTTCAATCTCAGCCATACTACAGGATATGTGCCCAAAGAGTGGCGTACAGCAACAGTGGTCCCTCTCCATAAAGGTGGTGCCTCAATGGATCCTGGAAACTATCGCCCCATAAGCCTGACTAGCTTGGTCTGCAAAGCTATGGAAAGGATCATCATGGACCTCATAAATAAAGATATTGGGGACCTACAAACACTGGATCCTACCCAGTTCAGCTTTGTTAAGGGCAGATCCTACCTCTTAAACCTGGTTGATTTCTTTGAAACAGTCACCAAGGCCTTTGACGAGGGGAAGGTGGTCCACACAGCCTACCTGGACCTCGCAAAAGCCTTCGATACAATACCCCACTCAGGCATTATAGATAAGCTCACCAGCTTAAATATAAACCCCTATGTCACTAGATGGATTGCAAACTGGCTCAAGGACAGAACCCACATGGTTAGAATTGCTGGAGCCATGTCAGACTCCAAACCAGTTACAAGTGGTGTCCCACAAGGCTCAGTCCTGGGACCTCTGTTGTTCGGTATATATTTCTCAGAGATACAGGCCAACACGGAAGGACTGTGGCTGACCAAGTTCGCAGATGACTGCAAACTGGGCGCCATAATCGACTCTCCAGCCGACACAAGCATCCTCCAAAAGGGCCTCATAGAAACAGACAACTGGTACCAGAGCCATGGCCTCAAGCTAAATGCCAAAAAGTGTATAGTCACCCCCTTTGGCAAAAACAAAGTGCCCACAAATTACCACATAGGTGGTAATCCATTAAGTACAGAAGAAGTAATTAGGGACCTGGGGACCCAAGTTGATAGCAATCTCTCATTTGACAACCACGTGGCCAAAGTGGTTAGAAAAACATTTTATATAGCCCACCTAATCATGAAGGGATTCACATCTAGATCAGGGGACGTCATCGTGCCTCTTTACTCATCCTTCATCAGGCCCATAATTGAGTACAATGCCCCTTTTGGGATGTACCTTACCAGACACCTGCAGCAACTGGAAAGACCCCAAAAGTACCTCACCAAGAGGATCAAAGGGCTCAAACAGATGCCATATGGTGCCCGGTTAAAGAAACTCCAGCTCTACTCAGTGGTATACCGCCTGTTCAGAGGCGATCTGTGCCTGACGTATAAAGCCATGTCCAACCCGGAATTAATGGACATGCTGCACCTCAGAAAATCCAAATCCCATCGAGCTACGAGCTCGAGAGACTTGAACCTCAGCACTGAAATAAATAGGACATGCTGGAGGGACAGATTCATAACCTAGAGGCTCCCTTCACTCTGGAATAAAATCCCAGTCTAGGTTAGGCAGAGTCCCTCATTGACTCTCTTCAAGAGGAATCTTGAGTGGATGGGAGATCGTAGGTTTACCCCGGGAATCACTTCTGTGTCACTGTTAGACAGAGGCACAGTATACTAACCTCGGAAAAGGGCATAGCAAAATAAATTTAAAATGGGTGGCGAAAGCCAAACACATTTTGGCTAGGCTTATAAATGCCCTAGGGCAGATAGCCTAGTATGAACCTATGAACCTATGTATAGCAGTCGAGCTCAAATTAATTATATGTATGACTGAGGGTGTACAGACTGCTATATTTCTATAATTATAATTGTGGTATATGACCTTGGATGGCCGTCAGACTTCAATAAGACACATGCACACATGAATGTATAAACCCAGCCCTTGTCAGCTCACACACATACATGTTTAACACCTTAATCTGTCATGTGTATTTATGTAGACTTTATGACTATGTCTGAGAAGCACTTCTTCTGTGGCAAAGATGGAAAATTACTACTGAGGGAGAAAATGTTCTGTCTCTTATGCATAGATTTGAATTGCACTGTAAAAATCAGTTTTATCAGTGTATAAAGCCAAACCAAAATTGTGTCGGGTCATGAAATGTATGCCTCTAGTACATGTCTGCAATAAACACCTAACAGTTCCAGCAGCAAACAACCATCAAACTAATGCCAAGTGTCAGATTAAACTTCCAATTTCCAAAACTGCTTTCATCTCTTTTTGTCACTGTTGCTGTCCACTTAATATCTCTCAAACATGGTTGGCATCATTGTTCGGGTTTGTGCACCACCAGTAAATGTGATAACAGGCATTGGCAGGAAATCATTCTTAACTACTGCTGTTGTCTCAAGTTGAACATGTCTGGTGGTAGAAGGGAAGGTGCCCAATTTAGGTCACAGAGGTGGGGTGCTGAGTTTAGAATCTTTACTGGACTCCTTGTAAAGCACCACAACTGAAGGCTTTTGCAGGGGGGACTATACTAGCTCCCAGTACACATCTGAGGCTTGGAATAGTCTGGCCAATGCTGGCTACAGTGTGACTGGCATTCCATGCATTGGAGAACAGTGTAGGCATCACTTTAATGACCTGAAAAGGTGCAAGAAGGATACACTCAACTAGTGGCTGGATGAGTTCAGGACTGGTAACTTCCCACAGTTAAGTAAATATACTAATAAAGAGAATTTATAGTAGACAGAAAGCTACATATAGGCAAGACTGGTATACATAATGCTCTTCCGTCATTCTCTTCTCTTTCTTCCAAAGCCATTGTAGAGATTACAGTGTATAGAGAGATCTCTGTATCTGGAGCGGAAGTAAAGGAAAAGCGTAAACAGATGGAGATTTCCTCTTTTTTACCTTTCAGGTTAAAACAACCGGAGAAGGTAGTGGTTCAGCAGAGAAATTTACAAGAGCCCCAAGGGCAGAAAACATTGCAGAAGTTGGTTCAAGCGTTGAAGAGAAAGAATGAGAGTCCGAAGCTACCCAGCAAGGCTCCTCGGCGGTGAGGACAGGGATTTGCTTGTTAAAAGGTACTATTAATCTTTCTAACTATGTTTTGACTGAGCAACACTACAATTTGTTAAAAAATGGAATAAAATTCATCCCTACTTTTAAGGACAATATTGTGGACATTTTAACTGATGTAAAATTGTTTGCAAGAAACGTTATGCTTAAATCTTTGTTTAAACAAACTAATGATTCAAACTGTGTATGCAAAAAACGGAGTGTTTTTGTACCTCAACTTTCACCAGTTATTTTAGTCTTTTTAAATGTTGTTGAAAATGAGATAAGAGCTTTATATAGTATTAAGAATAAGTATAGAAATGGAGATGTTAAATATAACCTATCTTTCAATGAATACAAGTTGTTGTTGCAAATTAAAAAAGATAGTAGTATCATACTAAAACAAGCTGATAAAGGAGGGGCTACAATGTTGATGGATAGGGTATGGTATATGAATAA
Organism: Protopterus annectens; assembly: GCF_019279795.1. Lineage (NCBI taxonomy): Eukaryota > Metazoa > Chordata > Ceratodontiformes > Protopteridae > Protopterus > Protopterus annectens. Next base: position 1,710,187,415 of record NC_056737.1, read on the forward strand.
GTTTAAGCAATTTTTGTCTGACGCAAGTACTTTTAAAGTATTAACATTTGCAAATGTGAAAGATCATGTTTCTCAGGTGAATTTGGCATTATATGATATGCAACTGAATCAAGATATTACAATTGAACTGTTTAGTTACTTAACAGTAACATGTCCCAAAATCCCACAAATTTATGGTATCCCCAAAGTGCATAAATCAATGAGTGATCCACCATTAAGGCCTATCGTGTCTGGCAAGGGATGGGTGACCGAGGCAATTTCAAGATATTTACAAAAAGTGTTAGGAAAGTATCTACTTAAGTGTGAAACTGTTTTGAAAGATACGGTTCACTTTTTAGAAAAATTGGATATGTGGTTTAATCACCAAACTAGTTCTGATTACTTCTTGGTTACACTGGACATAGCATCGCTTTTTACAGTTATTCCAATAGATTATGGGATTGAGGCAGTAAGAGGTTTCCTAACGATGCAATCTTTTGAGCAGACACGTGAAATTGAAAATATTTGCCTTTTATTAGATTTAGTTCTGACGAAGAATATTTTTATTTTTGATGGTGTTCCCTACCAGCAGTTAACTGGGTTGGCCATGGGTACATCTGTGGCGAATACTTTTGCCAATTTAGTTTTATATGTATGGGAAAAGCAATATATTCTAAATGAGAATAATGAGTATGCGCGTTTATTTGATTGTTACTGTAGGTTTGTGGATGATTGTTTTTTCATTTGGAAGGGGACTTTGATTCAGTTAGAAAGTTTCCTCTCCTATCTTAACACCACAACATGCTTCCTTAAGTTTAAGATGGACTTTTCCCTAGACAAAATAGATTTTTTAGATGTAAGGCTTTATAAACAACTTGGTAGGTTGGAAACAAGGGTACATAGAAAGGATGTGCATGCAGCAAGGTATTTAAATACTGCCAGTATGCATCCAATGCATATCTATAGAGGTATTATAAAATCTCAGCTGATAAGGGTTACTAGGTTAACAACTGATGAGGAAGTTTTCTTGGAAGAAACTGAGAAGATGAGGAAAGAATTTATTGAGAATGGGCATCATCCTAGAGATGTTAATATGAGTTATGAGGAGGTGAAGCAAGATAGAAGGGGCCCCTATAGACCAGTTTTTGGTTCTCTATCCCTGAACCACTTATGTTGCACAACAGAAGGGGAAGGTGATAGGTCAGTCAACAGTTCTGTTCTTAGATTTACCACCACTTATAATGTTAATACTAATAATGTCTGTAAAATAATTAAAAAGAATTGGATAATTTTGATGTCTCAACCAGACTTAAAAGATTTACTAGGTCCAGTTCCAAGGTTTGCTTTTAGAAATGGTCAAACGTTTAAACAAATTTTATGTTATAAGGATTTTTTGACTGAATCCGTCCCTATACGAGCTAGTATGGGGACTTTTAAGTGTTACAATTGTGTCTGTTGTTCTGATATCAATGATAGTAGTAGTAGCTTCCAGCACCCCATAACAGGTGAATGGTTTAAATTTGTTTCTCGAGCAGATTGTAATACCACTAAGCTAGTTTATCTTGCTAACTGCACTTTATGTAATGTTTTTTATGTGGGGAAAACATCTAGGAAGCTTAAAGATAGAATAACAGAGCATAGGTCTGAGATTAAAAGGAAGGTTGAGACAAACGCATTATTCAGACATTTACATGAATTTCGAACACATGCATTTAAATTTAGGTGCATCTGTACGGTACAAATGGGCATTAGGGGTGGTGATCTAGATAATATTCTGTTATTGAAGGAATATGAATGGATAGTACGTCTACAGGCTGATAAACCTCCGGGCCTAAATGGGTCAGTAAGTATAAAACCAGTGTTAGTTAAGCGACAAAGGGAGAATTTATGAGAATTGTTTTGTCTTATCATTTTTCTAATGTTCCTTATATTTTATTTTAATATGGATGATTTAAGTATATGTATATATTTTTTATATATGTATTTTATAAGTATAATAGAGTATTTAAGAAATTTAGGTATGATGTGCTTTTAAATAATTTGCATAACTAATTTGGGTCTTTATCTGAATGGCTGGCTTGTTCATGTGATTTTCAAATGTTCCTCTATTTAAATGTGGTTTGTATAAGTGTATAGAGAGGCCCATGCTGAGCACCTTGGAGAGACTGAGTGAAGCAAGGGGTAAGCATGCAGCACAAGAGAAGTATTTCTGTAGCTTTTAAATTAAAATGTCTTTGTATACAGTTGTAGCAAAGTAAGAATGCATATCCTAACTGTAAAAGCAAGCATGTCTGCTTCAGTTTGTAACACAAATCAACTTTAGGAATCAAATGTAAGACTGTAGTCAGATGCTGTGGGTTCAAATACCACAAGAAACAAATATAAAATAGTACATTCCTTTCAAAATATTACATAAATTAATTTCTACACAAGTGTCATAAATGCCCTCATGTTAACTTAATCTGTATAATTAGATCAAGCATATGTGCAATATCTGCATATTGCAAGAATTACTTTGAGCAATCCTTAATTATAAAGGATTCATTTAAATGAAAATAGATACTCTGTGAGCTATGATGGTTTACAGGAAGGAGTATCGGTTAATTATTTAGACATCTCTGTAGAGGGTTTAGCAAGTGGGAATATAAAGACCAGGATATACAGGAAGTTCGCACAACCTAATCATATGTTACGTGCTTTCGGTTGCCATCCTGATCATACTCTGGCCTCTGTTCCTTATGGAGAAATTTTAAGAATCAGTATATTATGCAGTGATGCACAAGAGTGTGAAATGGAAGTTAAAAAAGCGGTAACTGTTTTTAGATAGGGGTTATGAGGAAAACTTAGTTACGGATAGTTGTAACAAAGTAATAAGGGATAGGAAAAAAGTTGTAAATAATAAAAGTATAGAAAATAAGAGAATGTCCAATAATTCTGCTTTAAAAAATAGTCTTTTCTGTATTTCTAAATATTCACTATTTTCAGTTAAGCAGGAAAAATTGCTCCGAGATTATTGGAAACCTTTGGAAAATATAACAAAAGAAATGGGAATTAGAGGCACTAACCCTGTGGGAACTGTACTGTGTGTAAGTTTGTAGTGGAAACCTTTGATATAATAAATGGCAAAAAGTTCCAGGCACAAGGATGTTATATGTGCAGAAGTGTTGGTATTGTTTATGCCATCAAATGCCCCTGTGAAAGTTTTTATATAGGAGAAAGTAAAAGGAGCTTAGCAGAGCGGGTTAAGGAACACATTAGGGATGTTAGAAATAATAAGATAGTCAGTCCTATAGCAGAACATTTTAATAAAATGCACAAAGGGGATTTAAGTGGTTTACAAGTGATAGTTTTAGAACAAATGAAATCTGATTTTTTAGGTGAAGATACAATCAAATATTTTTTGAGAAAGAAGGAATCTATTTTTATACTGAAATATATTACACTCCAACCCAATGGTAGGAATAAGTAGTATAACTGGAAAAGGTTTATTTGAAATGAGTATATTTTTTTAAGTTAGAAGGAATTTTTTAATGTGTATTTAATTAGGATGATTGTTTTTTTAATTGAATAATTGTCTATTTGTTAGTATATAAGAAGCGTATTTTGAGGTTATCTTTACTCTGTAAAGCTGTGTTCAAGCCATGGCGCTAAGAGAATAGATTTTGTGAGAACTGATTTTGTACAATAAAAGAATTCTACTTGGGAGATATCCAGCTCCTGGTCCTTTGTGGTGAATTTCTTCTTTTTCTTTGTGTGGTTTTAACAATCCTTATAGTTTTAGTTGTTAAGAAGTATACTTAAATGTAAAGCTTCAGATAAAATACTTCATTATTTTGATAATGTATTGTATGTCACACATGATGGTACTAGTTTTAAATATTTTTTTCTGTAACCCCAACCCTTATCTCTCTTTTGTATGTGTCATCAAAATGTTTCCATATCATCCATCTCTGACAATTCACAAAAAGCTTTACAGCATAGGGAGGTAGGTCAAACTCAGTGTCTCAGCCTACCCCTGATCCACCTGCTCCGGCACCAATGCCTAGCACATCTGGGACCCATCCTGGCAGTACTGCCTCTGCTGTCCCTCCACTTCCTGCACCTTCAGGTAGCACTACCCCAGCAGCTGCTGCTGTTGTACCTTCTGGGAGTACTGGTGGAGGCGGGGATTTTATCACCCACCAGGAGATGCCAAGGTAGGTGTGTAGGGTCATGCACAGCACCATTGGTGCATGCCTAAGCTGGATGGAGAGGCTGCTCTTGCTTATGGTCTGTAAGAGAAGACATCAAGCACTCCAACAGCTTTGGAGTAAGGGGATGGTGATGACAGTCTTGCAGGTGAGGATTAAATTCTCACTGTCCCCCTGTTTAATGGCATGGGCATCTATTGTCCCCTCCCTAACCCCAGTCATGGTGCCCCTCAACCTTTTGTGTCCCTCACCATCCCAGTGTCTTATCTTGCTTGTTTTCATCTGCTTCCTCACTCACTCTACTTACATGACCCAGAAATACCTATGTCTCTTACCCAACATTCCTCTCTTACTGAAGTAAAAAAAAAAAATGGGCATTTGTTCCACAAAAAAAATATCATGCCATACATAGATCTCAACTCCTTACATGTGTCGTCTTGACGTACTTGATTTTATCCAATTGACTATACAATATGATTGCATTATTGTTACCGCTCTTTGTTGAGGTGACAGTCCAAATTCAGTTAATATTCTGTACATATCTTCATTTTATACTGAAGAAGTGGACAGCTATGGTCCTTTGCTATCCCTTTCCTGCACATTCCTGTATTGCTTTCCCTTTGTTCTTCCCCCTGCTTGCTCCCATTTCACCAGTTTCCTATCTACTGCATTTTAAGACCTTTAATCTGGCCAAAAAATAGAATCACACACAACACACATAAATAAAAAAGTAATGGAGCCCTTCACATTTTGGCCTCTGTGTTTGCATGGAGTTTGGCATCACACACCAATGCCAAATGACAGTGAATGGCTCTTCCTTGATGCGGTTACCTACGTACAATATCGCTTAAATGTGCTGCACAACAGTAACACACAGTGAATGTAGCATAAAGAAGTATTTCATTGCAATAGAAAAACATATTTACAGCTATTAGATACACCTTGATTTGAATCATATATCATCTGGGCTCCAAAAGAAATGTGTCAGCACATTTACACCTGCTGTCACAGAGCTATCTAAGCAGCAGGTGTGTTTTATACACTCAGTATTCAGAACTGTCATCATTTTATGAATGAGGCTCAGGTATGCCTGCTGCTTAACTACACACAAACAGGGAAAGTAGTAGAAATGCACATCTCGCATGCGCAAACACTTTGCCATTGATCATAAAAAACAGCTGCTCAGCGGGGCACTATTGAAAGTTTACATTAGAATATATTACTTATGTTTATTGCCCATGTAGTCTCCATGCCATGAAAGTACATGTAAAAACATAAACAAGGGGAAGGCACTTTTTAAGAAAAGAACATATCTTACATTGTAGGCATCTATTACCTCCCCCATCTACTACAAACTTGGTCCCGCAGTACTTGTTCACAAATATATCAATGACACTACAGAAATAAACAAATGCTTGTTTATATACCATGCACATCTTTATAATGACAACACACATCCATATTTTCAAATAACTGTAGTAATGTGGACAGCTGTTTGCATATAGTTTGTAAAGCTGTCTCTTAAAGTATATGTGCACATTGGAAGCATAACAGCAAATACTTCTCTGAAGTGCAGACCAACACAGAAGGTCTTTGGCTAACAAAGTTCGCAGATGAACTTTGAATCACCTAATAATGTAGACATTCTACAAAAGAGCCTCATAGAGACAGATGCTTGGTGTCAATGTCATGGCCTCAAGCTAATGCCAAGAAGTGCATTGTCATCCCCTTTGGGAAAAACTTGGTACCCATGAGCTACCACATAGGTGGTAGCTCACTAAACAACAAAAGTGTGATAAGAGACCTCGGGACACAGGTGGACAGTAGTCTATCCTTTGATAACCACATCACCACAGTAGTCAGGAAATCCTTCTATGTGGCACACATCATCACAAAAGGGTTATCCTCTAGAAAAAGGAGGTCATTGTTCCTCTCTACTCATTCCGGACCCATTATAGAGTACAATGCCCCATTTGGCATGTATCTCAAAAGACACCTACAACAACTGGAAAGGCCACAGAACTACCTCACTAAGAGGATTATCGGCCTCAAACAGATGCCATATGCAGACACGTCTCAAAAAACTCCAGCTCTACTCCATTGCATATCGCCTACTCAGAGGCAATCTCTGCCTAAGATACAAAGCTATGTCAAACCCAGACTGTTGAAGTGCTACACTTGAAGAAATCCCAATATCTCTGTACCACATGCTCCAGGGACCTAAACCTTGTCACTACAATAAACAGAACATGCTGGAGGGATAGATTCCTGTCCCAGAGACTTCCCATACTCTGGAACAGACTACCCATTCATGTCAAGCAAAGCTCCTCATTGGCCCTCTAAAAAAAATCTTGACGACTGGATGGGAAATAGAAAATTCACCACAGGGATCACTTCTGCAGCAGTGCTCGACAGGGGCACAGGAAAATAATTTTCTTGGGTGGCGAAAGCCAGGGAACCTTTCTGGCTAGGCTTATATAGGCCCCAGGGCTGATAGCCTAGTACCTACCTATGAAATACTACACATTGCACATTCATCAATCTGGTAGAATGCAGATCTTTAATATCTTGATAGTTGTACATGGCTAGCTATCCATTTCAGACAGGCCTCCCAACATCTTCTCTCAAACATTCAATGCGATATCATCACTTTAAATTGTCCTGCAGCCTTGTAAAAGTTAGACTTGTGTCATGGTGCTTGTGCTAATTACAGAGTTTTCTAGACCATATACTTAGGTAGGTGTTCTAATCTTACTGCACTCAACTGGTGTGTGTGTGTGTGTGTGTGTGTGCGTGTGTGCGTGTGTGTGTGTGTGTGTGTGTGTGTGTGTGTGTGTGTGTGTGTGTGTGTGTGTGTGTGGTGTGTATGTGGTGTGTGTGTGGTGTGTGTGTGTGTCTGTCTGTATATTCAGAAGACCATAATTGTGTATCCTGCAGTCACCACTAGAATTTGAGGGAGTACCAATATTTTGATAGTTGGACATGCCTACATATCCATTTCATGCAGGCCTCCCAACATCTTCTCTCAAACATCCAGTGATGTCATCCACTATAAATTCTCCTGCAGCCTCATAATAGTCAGACATGTGCCATGGTGCTTGCATAAAGTACTGAGTTCTCTAATCCATGTAGTTAAGTAGGGATTCTAATCTCACTGCAGTCATCTAATGTGTGTGTGTGTGTGTCTGTCTAGTTAGAAGAGCATAATTTTATATCTTGCAGTCCCCACTACAATCCCATGGAGTTCCAATATTTTGAAAGTTGGACCTGCCTACTCATCCATTTCATGCAAGCCTTCAACATCTTCTCTCAAACATCCAATGATGATGATGTCATCCACTATAAATTGGCTTGCAGCCTTGTAAAAGTCAGACTTGTGCCATGGAGTTTGCATAAAGCAGTGGATTCTGTAGTCTGCATATTTAGGTAGGGGTTCTAATATCACTGCAGTCAACTGGTGTGTGTGTGTGTGTGTGTGTGTGTGTGTGTGTGTGTGTGTGTGTGTGTGTGTGTGTGTGTGTGTGTGTGTGTGTGTGTGTGTGTGTGTGTCTAGACAGAAGAGCATGATTGTGTATCCTGCAGTCACCAATACAATCCCATGGAGTACCAATATTTTGACAGTTGTACATGCCTACATATCCATCTCATGCAGTCCTCCCAGCATCTTCTCTCAAACATCCAGTGATGATGTCATCCAGTATAAATTGTCCTGCAGCCTTATAAAAGTTACACTTGTGATGTGGTGCTTGCATAAAATATTGAGTTCTGCAGTCTGTGTACTTAGATAGGGGTTCTGTTCTCACTGCAGTCAACTGGTGTGTGTCTGTATGTGTGTTTGTTCACTTGCTTGACATTACAGAGAGCATTTTACACCAGTGTGTGGGACACTGTTATTGCCAGCTTCTCCTCACCAGATGCTTCTGATATCATCACTTAGAAAGTGTTGTCCAACACTCTCCAAGTCAGACTTGCGCTGTGGTGCTCAAGTTAAATATAGAGGTCTCTAGTCAGTTTACTTGGGTAGATAGGGTTCTGTTCTCACTGCAGTCAACTGGTGTGTGTGTGCGTGTGTGTGTGTGTGTGTGTGTGTGTGTGTGTGTGTGTGTGTGTGGGTGTGTGTGTGTGCGTGTGCGGACATGCACTTGCTTGACATTAGAGAGAGCATTTGACATCAGCATGTGAGACACCACTATTACCAGCTTCTCCTCACCCGAAAATGTTGATGTCATCATTTGTTGTCAGACACACCAAGTCAGACTTGTGCTGTGGTGCTTACGTTAAATACAGAGGTATCTAGTCAGTGTACTTAGGTAGCATTCTGTTCTCATTGGACTCAACTGGTGTGTGTGTGTGTGTGTGTGTGTGTGCATGTGTGTGTGTGTGTGTGTGTGTGCGTACGTGCATGTGCATTTGCTTGATATTAGACAGCATTTTACACCAGCATGTGGGACACTGCTATTACCATCTTCCTCTCATCAGACTCTGCTGATGTCATCAGCTATAGCTGGTTTGTGGATGTGCAGCATTTCCATCAGGGTAGGGTCAGAGACTGGCCTGCAGGCTAGGCACAAGTCACCTCATCCTATACGATACAGATAACAGTGACAAAGCTTTCAGTCTATCCACATATGTCATGGCATGGTTTGTAGGCCCTATATTTTCTTGGTGAGAAACCCTTGTGGTCTTTCTAGCTGTTGCAGATGTCTGGTGAGGTACATGCAAAAGGGAGCATTCTACTCTATTAGTGTTATGATGAAGTACAGTGGTGTTATAACATCCTCAGACTGGTATACAATGGCCTGACTTATGAGGTGAACGACATAGGCTTTCCTTACCACTGTGGAAACTTGGTGGTTGAAGTTCAAATTGCTATCTACTTGTGTTCCTAGGTCTTGCACCACTGGGTCTGAGCTTAGGGGGTGTTGTCAATGCTGTATTTAGTAGGGAATTTCAATTTGCAAAAGGCAAAAATAATGGCACATTTTTGTGTTTATTTTAGACCATGTGGCTTTGGCACCAATCATTTGTCTCCTGTAATATGTTAACATCACTGGAGAACTCAATGGTTTCACCCCAATTTGCAATCAACAAGCTTGGTAAGTCAAAGGCCATATACTTTAGCCTGGACTTCCAAGAAATAGATTCTAAACAGTAAAAGACCCAGCACAGATCCTTCTGGTACGCCACTGGTGATGGCTCTACTAGCAGAGATTGATCAAACAACTTTCACAGTATGTTGTCTGTTGGTGAGCCAACTGGCTAACCATCTAGTGATGTAAGGGTTACTCTCCAGCTGGGAGAGTTTTTCAATGATACCTGAGTGGGGGATTGTGTCAAAACCCTTGGCCAGGTCAAGATAGGTGGTATGCACTGTCTTAATTTCATCCAGGCCTTTGATGACTTTCTCAAAGAAGTCTACTTTGTTTAATAAGCATGATCTACCCTTAACAAAGCCAAACTGAGTCAGGTCTACAGTATGAAGGTCACGCATGTCCTTGTTGATAAGGTCCATGATGATTCTTTCTATTGCCTTGCATGTGAGACTAGTTAAACTTATAGGTCTATAGTTCCCAGGGTCAGTTGATGGCCCCACTTTGTTCAAGGGGATTACTGCTGTTGTTTTCTACTCTGCTGAAACAAAGCCATTTCTCAGGCTATGGTCAAAGAGGATGCTAATTTGGTCTTTGAGGTCTTGTTTTAGCTTGCTTAATAAGCAACCTGGGATGTTATCTGATGCCACTGAGGGCATGTTTTAAGCCTTGGAGAGTGCAGATATGACCTGATGTCTACAGATACTAGGCAGGAGGACCGGTGTCAGGTATGCTTTGGGGTATGGCTGATGGGGTCAGACAGTTGAAGTTTGCACCAAATCTGTCAGCTAGCAGACTGGTAATTTCCTTCAGTACAACTTCATCTTTAAACTCCTAGTATTAAGCAGTAGAACAGAGTTTGCCTTCAGAGGATGTTATGTCATAACTTTTGTTACTTTTACATTGCCTAACAAAAGTACTATGGGGGAGACAAGCACTTTTGTCAGTATCCAACAGCCTAGAGGACACAGGTTTAGACCATCTCTGACAAATCAGTGTGGCTTGTCAACTATTCAAGCCCAGGCTGAGAGTTACTGGATCCCCCTGGACTGACACCAGAAGCTAAGACAATTGTTGAAGTCCATCATTTTTGTTTATATTGTGGCATCATCTTGGGTGAAGGTAAAATACTGCTTAGGGCTAGGGTCATACCTGCCTGGGACACAATGTGAGAGCTCGGTCATGTCTTTCTTCATATAGTCTAGAGAGGTATGTCTCAAGTAATTCACCCCAACATGAATGATGACAGTGTCATAATGGTACTTGCTGAGTGATATGAGTGACATGGTATGATACACTTGCATGTATACTGTCAGCATATTTGGACATGTGTTGTAGCTCTGTAACACACATCAATATAAATTCCTATTAATTACATGGTTACATATGTTTTGTCTCATACATATGTTGTTAATCTGTGATATACACAACAATGTATCACATGTTTTGATACAATTGTAACCTTGTGGAATTCATTGTATGTGCAGTTGTGTTGCTAGAACTAAGGATTATTGAGGGTCAGCAGCACCATTGTGTGACTATTACCATTTGTGTCAGGAAATGTTTTGCATGAACCACACACAACTGATCTGTAATATGTCCTGATATGGCATCAGGCTGATGAAACACAGCTTGCCCATGAAACACATATAGGCATATGTTGTGCGATTGATTTAAGTACATGACATTGTTACAGCTGTATGACTGTGTTCATAGTACCAGTGTGTGTAATGTGATGAATGACCATGATTGTATTTGTAGGTCTTTTCACAAATCATTTATTCCTGTACAATTGAAATGGCAAGTAGAATATACAACTTAGCACATGTGTGCATGGTGATGCCATCAGACATACCCAACCGGAGGAAACAGGCAATCCACTAGTTGACTGTTTGTCTCACTAGTCACCCTCATCACCACTGTCCATCAGCGAAAGTATACATTCATACCTTACTCAGTTTCTATGCTAAGGATGGCAGCAGATCTGTGTGCCCTGTACGGCTAATAATACAGAATCAATGGGCCGTGATAACATCACAGATTGCCTATAGCGTGACTCAGAACACAGATCTATCTGACACGGTTGGATCTACACTACAACACAGCCTTGAGATGGAATATGTTCTAGTAGGAGGGTGTTCATCAACATCCATCTGAGTGGGGGGGCAGCACCTGATGCATGTATATATAGACACATCCTGACTCTCCTTATCTGTGAGGTAGATCAGCATGTCATCATGGACCTTTTCTAAATGGACACTGGTAATATCCCGGCTGTGTGTAAAAGACATGTGTGATTTGTTCATGCTACATCCATGTCTATTACATCTGTTAGATGTCCTCAAGAAGGACACCAAGGGCATGCATGATGACAAAACTAACATCCTGCAGAACTTGACCAGACCAAGGCATTTGATACAAATCCACACTGAAGTATTACTGCAACACTGTCACAAGTGGCCATAGACACCTATATCACCAAGTGGATAGACCATTGGATCATATATGTGATATCTAAATATGTTGAAGTATGTGAAGTGATCTATATCTTGAGTCCAGTGATCAGGACCGTACATGACGGCTGTGTGCTAGGTTCTTTCCTGTCCATTATTTAAGTCACAGATGTCAAGAATGACATACCACATTCTGTGCCCCAACATCTGTCTGGAGGACTGCAGATTGTGTACAATCATTGAATCCAACTGTGATATTATATGTGATATACAGACAGTATCAACACACACCAAATGTTGCTGCCACAACCATGAAGGCACATGAGATGAAACAAAAACACGGAGGATTTATTACATTATGAAAACAAATGCACAACTCGGTGATAATGTAGACATCACACTCCTATGAGCAGATAAGTGGTATGTGATCTGTGTATTGAGGTAGATGGTATGCTGAATGTCCACCAGCATGTGTCCACATTGGTGACTAATCCCTTGTATGTAACAGAACTCCTGAGTATGTGCAGGACATCCACATCAAAGGCCATAATACTTCCATAGTTCACAGCCTTCATCATACCAATAACTGAGTGCAATGCACCCTTCTTTATGTACCTCAGTACACATCTTCCATGGATATGTAACTAAACTATATTACGTTTGCCACAGTTAGCTGCAACACATCTTATTGGCCATACCTAGGCATTCTATTTGCTGCATAAACTTTATTGTATGATGGTGCAGAACCCCCTTCAAGGTGTTATACCAGATGCATGTGTTTTACCTGATCCAGTGATGCACACAGTATATACACAGCTGTTTGACAACATTGATGGCATGGGTTATATTTTTGACAGTGTGGATCGTGCCATATATATGCCATCTACACCTCTCAACTAGCCTGGATTGATCTTAATGTCACATACAGGTATAGCAACATCCCTCCTAACACATCCAGCAGATGTTATGGTGTCAGGATGGTGTGCTTGATTATCCTCATAGTTTGCTGACATGACATAATAATTGTACATCTATGATCACTCACAATCACATCTGCTATGTCAGAGACATAGGATTACTGGTGTTATTCTGATATTGTCCGTGATTGTGCATGCTTCTGTTTACTGTTGTCCATGAGCCTGCAACTATGTGTCCCACTTGGTGAAGACGTCTGCTGACATTACAATCATATTCAGGAAACTCATTTTGCTCAGCTTCACAATATGCACCTAACCCCTATTGTATATAACATCCATGATAGATATCATCTCCATTGTTCATGTCAGGATGCTTATATCACAAAGACATATTTTCCATTGTTATATCACCTTGTGTGATAGTCACATAATATACATTTTCACTGTGCAGTCTGTACTGTATCATGTCGTTATGTGATTAGTTCCTGCTACAACTCTCTTCATTTACATGCCCTCATCTGTTGTACATTAAGATGTTTTATCTGCCCTCTTTCCCTATGTTCAGTCCTAGAATTCATCTGTGTGCCCCTACTAAATACACACACTTCCCCTGACTGTTTATTTTAAATGACAGTCCATGTACTGGTATGGATCATTTACACAACTTTTGTTCAGTATGCCTGAAATGGAATTCCACAATACTCTGCACTGTATATACACTGTCATCTAATGTGTTTGGACTATATGCATTGCTATATTATTAACCCTGGTAATCACTGTGGTATTCCGCGCAATCGCGCAGACCTACTTTGCCTGGAGAAAAACACGTCTACATGTCTCCTGCTGTCCATGTTGCTTTACATGGTTGCTGGCCAGCAGCACTTTTGCTAGCCACAAAACTGTGTTTGTTTACATATAAATGTGGTGCATGGCATGAATATGTAATTAGGGTTGCTGTTCACTGTGCAAATACATAAACTCCATGTAGGCTTCGCCCAAAGCCTACACAGAGTTTATTGAATCCTGGGTAGTATTAAAATTGTATAACTATAAGTATGATACATTTTGGGATATGGTAAAAAAAAAGTAAAATAGAAAAAAAATGTATAAATGAAGAACTAAAATGTTACCAAGAAAAAATATTTTTGTGGAAAATAAAAACTGGTTATATTGGAAAAGAATGAAAAAAAGAAAAGCATGCCACCAGAATGTAATAATTAAACATTAACATTTAAAGCCATGGGAAAATCTAACAGAAGAAAAAATTAAAGCTATAAAAATAAGGAAATTGTGTAATCAGAAATTAGAATGTCAACATTTTTGTGGAGACTGGCAATAGATTAATTACCATAAAAGGAAATATGCAATATAAAAAAGAAAAGTGGTAGAATATGTTTACATTGTTAAGAAGAAGAAACTGCTGAAAGTGTGTTTTTGAAATGTAAAAAAGTAATAAAAGTTATGGGGAAAACTATGGAAAGAAGATTTTTTTTTAAGATATAAAAGACGCGGCTAAAATAAACATGGATATGATTAAAAATGGATATTTTGAGAAAAGAAGTAAAAAATATGTTAAAAGGACAGATATGTTATTTTATGTCATATCAGTTATATGGAATGAAAGAATAAATGAAATTATGTTTAATGGTAAATCGATTTTAGCAACAATATTAAGCAAAATCAGATAGTAGTTATGGAAAAAGGAGTGGGGAATCTAATAGGGATGAAACGTTGTATGACTGTTAGGAAATTTAGAAATAAGTGTAAATATATTTGCATATCTATACATTTTTTACATTTGTAAATATGTAAATATGTTGTAAATGAGTTAGTTTCTGTATATAAATAAAGGGCTCCTAATCTTTTTGATAGGTGCTGTGTGATCTTTTACATCCACCTAAGGCGCCACCAACTCAGGTAGATGAAACCTCAGTTTAACATCTCATCAGAAGGACAACACACTTAGGAATGCAGGACCCCTCCCTTATGCTACACTTGTGGTGTCAGCTGACCATCTACTTGGTATGAGAATAGAACTCTTAGCCTTCAGCACTAAAGGCAAGTGTGCCACCTCTTGTGCCACTGACATTGTTTGAGAAGGACTAACCGTGTTAACCTCAGTGTCAGTATTAACAAGAAGAAAGAAATGGAAGGGCAGGGAAGCAAGATGGAAGGGCAGAAGTTGAGGATTCTTTTTAATTCTATAGGTGAAAGAGTAAAAATCAGAAAAATAAAATAAAAAATATCTCTCCAAATTAAAAAAGGGAAAGAGAAATATTAGCTTTTTGTCAGTAAATGTTAAGTCTGATGGTTGATGCAGAGGCTTAGATTACGAGCTTTAGTTCTTATGGTACATGGTTTTATTCCTTCAGCTGTCATTTGTCTCCTGTGTGACCTTGAGCAATTTATTAAAAAAGATATTGGTCCTGGTGTGACCCTGAAAAGGGGCTGTGTGCACAGTGGACCTACCTGGTTTACAAATAGGATTATTATTATTATTACTATTAATATAATAACAACAATAACAGTAATAATGAGGTAAGACGGTTGTGTGTGTGCTGGAATAATATGGAAAACAAAGTTGATATATCTTAGTTTTGTTAGATGTATGTTGTGTAAAACAGAATGAAACAATATAGATGGAAAGAATGTGTCATGGTAAGATTGTAGAGAGTTCAGGATTAGATAAATGTTCAGAGGTGGCTATGATGTAGAAATTACTTGATATATGCATGATATATTTAATAGTTGTAGAACCAGGTAGGGCAATTGTTACTGATTTTTAATAGAGGAATATTATAGGTTGATATGTGTGTGTGTCTGCAGATACAATACCAAAGAAAATGGAAAAATTGTTTGAAAATTTAATTCCTTATGTAGGTATTAATGACATAGTAGTAATGGTGGAGGACTGGAATTATAGGTTCATAAATAAGTACTAGGCTACCTGCCCTTCTGGGCCATTTTAAGCCTAGTCATTTACCCTCAAAGGTGAGAATCAGACTGTATATCATGTCTGTGAGGTAAACACCTTAACCATTATGCCAAGTTCCAGCCCTTAACCCTTTTTAAAATACCAGGCTATCAGTCTGTGGACTATTACAAGCCAGAGATCAAAATCAAATCCTGTACCTTGCATCTGTGAGGTAAAGGCCTTAACCATTAAGCTAATTTTGCCACCCTTTTTAAAATAAAAGCTTGACTCAAGGGTTGACTTTCAATATATTGCTACATATCAAACCATGAAGCAGATTTAGGTCATCTACTGTGTTCCCCACTAACACGTGTTGCACTGATGGAGAAAGGCAGCCCCTTCTGTACATGCTGACCCAGTGACAAATTGCAGTCATCAAAGATCTTGTAGCCAGCTATCCCTGGCCAACTGGAGATATGCAATGCTGCAGTATCTTTGCCATTAGGTGGGGTTCTGACTTAGGGGCACCACTGACTCTGCAGCTAAGCACCTACACCCAAGTCTGACTGTGCAGTTTCCCTCATACTGAACAGGATTGCAAATGCAGGAATACATCATTAGTAGGGTAAAACTAACCTGTCTCATTATGGTCTATCTGTGATGTCAGGACAAGAAGAAAGAAAGTTTTATTGAATGTTGAAAAGATTTAAGAATTAATAAAAGTTAGACAGATGTGTATTAGAAAAAGGAATAAGACCTTTTTTCAAGGGCTGATATGAATAGAAAAGGATACGTTTCTTTTTCAAAAGAGTTAGTAGAAGTTGTGAGTGGAGAAGTAATAACGTGTTTTTAGATCACTCAGCAAAACAGTCATAATTGGGAAAATAGTAAGGTAATTAAGGAAGAGAAAGGAATGGAATTAAAAGGATGACTATTTGTATAATAGGATGTGATCTCTTTAATACAGAATTGGAATAGTTGTGGAAAGATCATGTAACAATGAAATATTTTTATACTTCTTGAGATGAGTGGTGGTTAGTTTTTAAAGAAAAGTATAAAAAGTGTATATTGATGTAGAACAAGAGATGAGGAAGAGCAAAAAGAAAGAATATGGGAAACTCTTGAGTGACATGCAAAATTCATTGGCAAAGGACTGATGCAATTTTCTTAAAGAAAATAGGAGTTGTACAAAACATAAATATAGTAATGACAAAATTACATAGGTAGCAATATTATTTAAGAAGAAGAAAGGAAGAGGCTTCTATGTTTCTGTCAAAATATGAAAGAAACAGAGAGGGATTGATTAGAGAAATAAAAGATAAAAGGGATGTAATAGGCTTACTCAAGGATAAATCATTAATGTGGTAGAAAGCTTTTTTGAAAAAAACTTTTGGGTATTGTGAAAAGAAGAAAAAGAAAATATGTGTAGATGAGAAGTTGGATGAAGAAGGGTAAATGTTTTAAATTAAGATATTAACATTGTAGAATTGGCGTGTGTTCTGAGAACAGTTAATGTGGATTCAGTGTCAGGGATGGATGGGATTGGATATAAAATATAAGAATATGAAAGAGGAATGGAAAGTGTTATTTTTAGAGGTGATTACTAGTTGATTCATTCAAGATATACAGCAAGAGAAAATATATGAAGAGGTGGTTAGATTTCTTTTGAAAAAAAGGAGAGAGAGAATGATATTAAAATTGATGACTGATAACATTGAATAATAATGATTATAAAATGTATTGAAGATAACGCAGAAAAGCTTTGGAAAAATTATGGGGGAGTATATTGTAGAGGGGGCATACAGAATTAAAGGAAGACAGTCTCAGAATATATTATAGGTTATAAGAGAAGCTGTGGATGATATTGTAAAAGAGCAAGGGGAAGTTAAATTGTTGGTTGGAGATGTAGTAAAATCATTTGATAATGTGCATGAACAGATGTCGGAGATATTCTTTTAAAAGATCTTATTGGATTTTCAATTTATAAAATAATCACAACAGTATTTACAGTCAGAGATTTGTGAACATAATAAATGAAAAAAATTCAACTAAACCTCTCATGCAAAAGAAAAAGAAAACTGTTTACAGGAGTGTCCATTAACCATCAAGTCATTCAATTAATTATATATTAGATTAAATCTAAAATGCAGTTATTTTGCTTGTCAGGCAGATCTCTAAGTTTTGTCCATGCATTGTAGCAAGAGGT
Organism: Protopterus annectens; assembly: GCF_019279795.1. Classification (NCBI taxonomy): domain Eukaryota; kingdom Metazoa; phylum Chordata; order Ceratodontiformes; family Protopteridae; genus Protopterus; species Protopterus annectens. Next base: position 1,710,205,164 of record NC_056737.1, read on the forward strand.
AATACTGGTTGTTCTTGACTTAATTGTAATGATTTCCAGGTGACTGACTTCAGTTGCAAAATGTCTAAATTATTTGAAGGAGGGTTTAGATTTGTTCTTCCAGTTCTGAGTTATAACCGTTCTCAGTATACTATAGATCACAAAATGTGATATTTCATTTTTAACACATATAAGAATAGTAGTGTTAAAAAGGACTGGTGATTTAGCTAAAACAAATTTATCTCCAAAAAAGCCTGTAAAAAGAGATTATTGCTATTCCAATAAGGTATTAAGACAGTACAGTCAAAAAGCATCTGTTCCCAATCCACTTTAAGTTCTTGTTTACATCTCCAACAAACTTGGTTCTGATGGCACATTAATTCAATTTTATGTGGTGTGAAGAAAGATATATGCAAAAATTTCCAAGTAAAGAGATTCCATCTAAAAGACTCAGTTGTGTGTTTAGAATATATTAGAATTAATTTTTTTATCTTCTTCACTTGGAGGTCTATTATTAATTCGTATAAAATAGTTCCAGTCCAACTCATCAGACTTTATCCCTATCTGATTTCTAATTTATTTACTAACCTCACCATTTAATATCTCCCACATCTGAAAAACTAAACTATCTGATGACCAGATGTGGGAGATATTAAATGGTGAGGTTAGTAAACAAATTAGAATTCAGACAGGGATTAAGGAAGGATGTTTGAGTGGGATTTTGTTTAGATAAATTATGAGTACTATATTTATAGAAATTGATAGTTTTTCAGATGCAAAATATTTCATTAAAGGAAAAGTAGGCATGCCTATTGTTTCTTCATATGTGAATGATTTAGTTGCAGTGATGAGGACTAGAGTTTGGATGGAAACAGTTTTGGTAAGAGTTAGTATTTTGTCAGGAAAGGTATATTTTTTTTGAAAAAAAAATGATAAAAGTAGGTATTTTGGGGATGTAGATAACCTAGGTGGTCTTTCTGTTTTAGGTATAAGAGTTGGGGGAAAATGGGGGTAGTGGAAGAACAATGGAACTTAGTAAAAGAAGTGAATGCATTCTTTCTTGGTGGGGGCTTTTAGAATGTTATTTAAGAAAAAAGTTAATCTGATTAATTCTTTAATATTAGGTAAACTGGGATATTTATGTAGATAAAAAACAGATCCTGGAAATTATTCTGTCAAACTGTACAGAAGCACAAATACATGAAATAAAAAAAAACAAATAGAATCACCACTGCTAAAGGAAAAACTTTAATATAAGAACAGTGTAAGCACTTTCGCGGCCTAGCAGCTGCTTCTTCGAACTCAAGTAACAGCAGCATTCGTCTCCCTATTTAAAAGCAGTCAATTAGTCAAATTAATTAAGAACTCCATCCTCTTAAAGACCATAGACCAATACAATGCTAACACACTATCAGCACTTAGTAAAAATTTTACAAGGGAAATACAGCAGATTAAAACCACGCATCTCAAGAATTGTTCATACATAAAATAAAATATATATAAAAAATATATAAAAAAAAAAAACTTCAGTGGGGGAGTGCCAGTGCCTGTAACAATGGTTTAATAGAAACCATGTCATACATTCCTGGTGTCTTTACTGCATTAAAAAATGTAATCAATGTAATTCAGCCAGCTCAGTCTTATTCCTAGTATCACCCCCTCTAATGTTATCTCTTACAATTTCCAACACAAAAAACTTAAAACGGTACTGGGGCCCACTAACTCTGATGTGACATGCTAAAGCACTACTCTTTTTAATGTTCCTGATGTCTCCAACATGTTCACAGATATGTTCCCGCAAAGATCGATTAGTCTTACCTATGTAGAACACAAAACAGATCTCACAAAAACTAAAATAAATCACATTCCTAGTTTTGCAGTCTGCATAAAACTTACAATCAACCATTACTCCTGTCTGTGGATGTCTAAAACTCATATCTATATAAATATATTCATGGGCAGTACAATTTCTGCAGGGGTACATACCATGTCTTTGTGAGACAGGGAATGTCCTAGTCAGTCCTGACCTATAACATAACTCTCCATTTAGTGAAAGATTGTTCCTAAGCAAAAACCTAGACCTCTCACTAACCACCTCTTTAACCTCCTCACACACTTCCAATATACCCCAATTCTTTTTAATGATGTCACAAAAACCATTGACATCACTCAAGAAGGTCATAGAAACCCTCACTGTTCCTGCACTAGCACACCCATGTTCAAACACTTGTCTGGAGGGTTGCACAGAGACTAGGATATTTAACAACAGTGTATGTGTTTCCCAATAGAAAAGAAAAATAATTATTACAAATAATTTTCAGTAGAATATGGGAACTAATGCTTAATCCTGTGATGACAGGTATTTTATATTACAGGTTCATAAGTTAGTACTAGGTTAGCTGCCCTTGTGGGCCATTTTAAGCCTAGCCAAATTTCCTTTTTGTGCTCAGGATAATGTATCCCATTTGGTTATAGATTGGCCTTACCTACCCCATGGTCAATAATTTTATATTACCCCTAATGAGAATAACTGGAATCATAGCACAGATAATCTGAGGGGACCACCCATGCATGGGATGAAGCATTTAGGAGTTGTCTCTGACCATCACTAGTACAGGAGCAGTCCTGTGGTAAACTTTCTGTTTTCCATCTATAAATCTAGGTTGCAATTGAATATGGACACATATGAATTTTGTTTATGTGGATGGGGAGTCTGTTCCATATTAGAGGTATCCCCTGTGAGATATACCAGTCCCTCCAAACCAGTTGATGTTACAGAGGGTATTTACAACCCTAGATTGAGTATTTCTGAAGCCATTTGACTTGCTGATGTGCAGTAAATCTATCAGTAATGGGTCAGAGGATGCCTTGTATGCCAGACACTGTTCACCTCTGTAGTAGTATACAGAATACAGTGACAGGGCTTTGAGTCAGTCCATGTAGAATATGTTGTTTAGGATTTGTATCCTTTTAGTAAGGTATCTCTGTGGGTGTTCCAGTTACTGCATGAATTTGGATGCCAACATCTCTTAGGAGTGTATTGTCAATGTGGTAGTTCCCTGTGATGGATGACTTCCCAAAGGATACAATAATGCATTTGTTTGCACTTAGTTTAAGTCTATGAATTTGGCACCAGATATTTATTTATGACAAACATTCCTGCAGGATGGCTAAGTCAATTGGAGATTTAATGACTGTTCCTAGCTTGTAGCCATTTGCAAACTTAGTCAGCCAGAGCCCTTTGGTATTGGCTTTCACTTCAGAAAAGTAGATGCCAAACAGAATAGGTCCCAAAACAGAACTATGGGGAACTCCACTGGTGACTGGTCTCTTTGTGGAGGTAAATTTTCCTATTTTGATTATCTGAGTCCTATCTTTGAGCTAGTTGGTAATCCAGTGAGTGACATTGGGGCTCATTCCCAGTTTAGTTAACTTTTCCACTATGCCTGAGTGGGGAATTGTGTCAAAAGCTTTAGCCAGTTCGAGTTATACAGTGTGTACCATTACTGTTTGATGACCTTTTCAAATAAATTCACCAGGATGAGTAGGTATGACCTGCTCTTGAAGAATCCAAACTGAGATGGATTGAGTGTTTGGAGGTTCCCTATCTCTGGACTGATTAATTCTATGATCTTTCGAAGACTTTGCATATGAGGCTGGTCAGACTTATGGGTCTGAAATCGCCTGGGTCTCTGTAGCTGTTCTCCATTCACTTGGTACAAAACCTGTATGGAGGTTGAGGTTGAACAGTGTTGCTAGGGGTGTAGCTAAATTGTACTTAATGCTATTTAATATGCATCCAGGGATATTATCAGGACCCACTGATGCAGTATTTTTAGTTTTTGAGAGCACTTTCAGGACTTAGTCTTGTGTGATAGCTGGAGGTGTGCCATTTCCAGGTATATCTTGAGAGACAGGTGGAGGATATTATTAAATGGCTAAAGGAGGGATGGCATTAATTAATCCTGTGGTACCTTTAGCATCCTTAAATTTATTTTGGAGTTTTAGGAGGATGCAGGAAAGAGACAAAATGTTGTGGGTAGGATCATTAATGAAAAAATATGATGATTTTTGGCAAACACTAAAGAAAAGAAAGTGCTAAGGATGATTGAGGAAGGACAGGTGAATGAATGACAAAAACATTTTTTGTGGAAATTAAATATAAAAGATAAATGTGAGAAAAGAAAGTTGTGGTATGAAGTGATAATGAAAGAATATTATTGTACAGATCTGTGGGAAAAGTTGAGTAATTAAGTAAAAAAAAAGAAATACAAAATGGGGTGAAAAACATAAAATGTTTTAAATGGTCAAGATTTTTATGGAGGTTAAGTTTGAGCAAGTTACCTGTAAATGGTCAAATGTCATATAAGGGTATGGAGCAAAGATTATGCTGTGATTGTAAAGATTTGGAAACAATGGAACATGTGCTTTTTAAGTTGCAAATGGGGGCATAGAGGTAAATAAAGTACATGTGTAAATGATCTTGTTTATTAAAATAATATAAAAATGAAATTGTAGAAGAAAGTGATATGGAAATGTTTGGTAATATTTGGGTTATATGGAATGCTTGAACTGAAAAATAATAAGAGAATGTTTTAGAAGTAATAAATCAAATTAGAAAATAGTTATGGGGAAGGAATTTGTGAGATAAGGGTTTTATTATATTTATGGATGTACCTTGTCTTTTCTGATTAGGAAAGAATGTATATACAGCTGTTTTCTTTTATTCTTATATTTTTCTTGTTTTTTTTCTGGGTTTTTAAGTGTGTAAGTATGCAGTTAATATTTTTGCAAATATGCAGACAAGTGTGAGGGAAAATAAACTGGAGAATCTCTACTCTTTTTGTTTGGTGCTGTGGGATCTTTTACATCCTCCTGAGCTGCCACCAATGCAGCCCACAGATGGGACCACAGTTTACATTTCATCTGAAAGACAGAACACTCCTTTGCAATAGGACACGATCAGTTACCAGGATGAAGAGCATGCATAATAAATAGGATTTTAAAGAATACAAGGCCCACTTCTCTGCTAAACACTATCTCTCTTTCTCTGTGTGTCTGAATACCACTTTTCAACACTTTGTCATTTTCTGATGATATAGCATACAAGGTGCTCCTCACATTGAGTATCTAAGGCAGGGGTCTGCAACCTTCACTATCAAAAGAGTCATTTTTGGCCCCTCTCCCAACAAATAAAATTCATCAGGAGCCACAAAACCTATTTGACCCCTAAAATGAAGATAACACAGCGTATAAAGTTTTATATATAGCTATTATACTAAATATAAAATAACTAAGTTTATAAGAGCAATATTTAAAATCCGGCCCTATTTTTTTGGGGATTGCTTGATCGCTGTGTGTGTGTGTGTGTGTGTGTGTGTGTGTGTGTGTGTGTGTGTGTGTGTGTGTGTGTGTGTGTGTGTGTGTGTGTGTGTGTGTAGGGGTGCGTGTTAACAGAAACTATGTTATTCTAGCAAGTTTCTAAGTTTATAAGATCAATATTTGAAGTCTGTCCCTATTTTTGTTCCTTTGTTCCCCTTTATTTGTGGGTCTGTCCAGATTTCTTGTGGTAAGACTTTGAGAGTTATGAGAGGTATGTAAACCTTTCAGGGGATGCTTCTGCTGCCAGGGGATCACACATGTGTATGTGTGTGTTGTGCGATAGAGTGACCATGATTTTTCAGAGCTACAGGGAGCCATTGTAGAGGGGTGGAAGAGCCACGTGTGGATCCAAAGCCACAGGTTGCAGACTCCTGATCTAAGGAAAGCACTGCTTTCAAACCTAATTCTGATGCACAGGTATATAGGGTAATTTCCTTAGCAGTAGTAGCATACCTCTCAACCCCTTACAGCAAGAAATCTGGACAAAGCTGGGGGGGGGACAAAGGCCCAAATATAGGGACACATTTTAAATATTGTTCTTCTCTTTCTGTTTCTTTATGCTTCCACTATACCTCTCTCTTTCTGTTTCTTTATACTCCCACTATATCTTTGAAGCCTCACCACTTTTTTCTCTCTCTTTATTGCTGTAACCCCCAACTCAGTCTATAGTCTTTCTGTCTCTTTTAACACCCACTTAGTTTGTAAATTTGAGCTGCTGTTCTATCATTTGCCTTATCATGGACCCATATGTATGACGCTTCATGTAAGACTTAGAGTTGCCTGTTGTTTTCGGATTTTACATTATGACATTCTTAGTCTAACTCTATGCTTGCTTCTACATATGACAGTCTTATTCTAACTCCCTCTGCTCTATGCAGCTAACCTGTTGTTTCTATTTGTGCATCTCAAACTCTTATGAAGTTCATTATATTATAAGTGAGTACTTTACACATCCCAAGGTACATTGTTTGTTATTTTGCATGATTCATCAAGAAGTGTAATGTATTTAATATCAGTCCCAAATGTATGTTGTAAAATATTAATTAAATATATGAGGAGTATGTTTTTGTATTGTTTTAAATGTATGTATGTGGAGTTTTTCCTCACCAGGGCAGGCCTCTGCTGAAAACAGGTTCTCTTGACCCAGTCAGACAATCCCAGTAAACAAACAAACAAACAAATAAATAAATAAAGCTGCTATAATAACATAATTTGTGTTCAAATGCATTTTCTAGAGGATATGAAGTCTGAAAGCCAAATGCATGTCATTATTCAGTTCATAGGTGTTTACTAGGCTAATGACCACAAGGGCCTTAAGCCTAGCCATGCATCTCAAATCTCTGACAACTTCTGATAACCTTGATAAGTGTAAGCATGGGCCTGGGAGAGGAACCATTTACAGGTTACCTGTTTGCATCAGAGACATATGTGTCAAACCAGGGATGAATTTCCGGTTACCCATCCAATTGTCCAAGTTGCACTTGAATTGGATCAGGGAGGAACTTTGCTTCACATGGATGGGTAGCCTGTTACATAGATGGGGTAGTCTCTGGGATAATACCTATCTCTCCAGCAGGTCCTATTTATATCACATGCAAGGTTTAAGTCTTTAGAATGGGTAATTATGGTACTGTTTGTTTTGTGGATGTGTAGGAGGTCCATCAGAGTGGGGTCTGACAATGCCCTGCATGCCAGGTATAGATCTCCCCTCAAAGCCTGTAGGAGACAGAATACAGGGTAGGGCTTTGAGGTGGTCTGCAAAGAACATATTACTTATGCCCTATATTCTTTTAGTGAGGAACCTCTGTGGATGTTCCAGTTGTTGGATATGCTTGGTTAGGTACATACCAAAGGGGGCATTGTACTCAATGATAGGTCTGATGAATGCTGAATACAATGGAACAATGACTTCCTTGGACTTAGATGCCATACCTTTGTTTATAAGTTGTGCAACATAGAATGATTTCCTTACCACTGTAGACACGTGATGATCAAAGGCTAGATTACTATCTATGTGTGTCCCTAAGTCCCTGACTACTGGGTCAACTCTAAGGTGTGTTGTCAATGTGATAGTTGCCAGGGATGGATGACTTCCCAAAGGATACTATTATGCATTTCTTGGCATTTAGTTTTAGCCCATGACTCTGACACCAGTTGTTTGTCTGTCTCAGCCCCTCCTGGAGAACATTTGTGTCAGTGTGAGATTGAATGACAGCTCCTAATTTGCAATTATCTGCAAATTTAGTTACCCAGACACCACTGACATTGGCCTTGACTTCTAAGAAGTAAATATCAAAAAGGAGCGGTCCAAGGACTGATCCCTGAGAGACTCCACTTGACTGGCTTCTTTGTAGAGGTGGACTCCTCAATTCTAACTTCCTGGGTCCTGTCTGTGAGCCAGTTGGCTATCCACCAGGTGACCTACAGGTTTGTACCTAACCTCATGAGTTTATCAACAATGCCCGAGTGGGGTATTGTGTGAAATGCCTTGGCCAGGTCAAGGTAGGCAGTGTGAACAATTTTGGCATCATCCATTGCTTTGGTGACCTTCTCAAAGAAGTCTACCAGGTTGAGAAGGCATGATCTGCCCTTTACGAAACCAAACTGGGTAGGGTCCAGTTTCTGGAGATTTACTATATCTGTCTTGATCATCTCCATGATAATTCTTTCCATGGCTTTACATATAAGACTAGTGAGACTTATGAATCTGTAGTTTCCAAGGTCTGTAGATGGCCTACCTTTGTGCAGAGGGATGATTGTTGCCTTCCTCCATTCATGAGGCATGAACCTTGTTTGGAGGCTGCAGTTAAATAGTAATTCCAGAGGCTCTTGTAGGCCATGTTTCATGCTATTTAGAAGGCATCTTGGAATATTGTTTGGGCCCACTGATGCAGTGTTCTTGGTCTTTATGAGAGCATTAAGGACCTGTTCCCTAGTGATAGTAGGGGGAGTTATATTTGTTGATATTTCCTGAGGGAAGGTTGAGAGGAAGAGAGGAGTAAAGGTGGAGCTGAATTTATCAGCCGGGAGGTTTGCTATATCTTCGGGCTCAGTATAGCTGGCTCCATTTACAATGAGCTCTGCACAAAATTGTGTATTGCCTTTGAGGTTGTGGACAGAGCTAAAGAATGCTTTGTGATTGTCCTTGGCCTGGGAGGCCAAACTTACCTCAAATTTGGCTTTGTAGACTTTATTTGCCCTCTGAGTCACTTGTTTAGTTTAACGAGAGTGCTTTTATCCTGCTGTGTGCAGCACCTCCTAATTTTTGCCATAATTTTCTTCCTCCTGTTATACATCCGATTGATTTTGTGATTCCACCAGGGTGGCTTGTTTTTTGAGTTAGTTCTGTACTTCTTAGTGGGTACAGCTGCCTCTATGCAGCTATTAACATGCTTGTACCAGGTTTCTGTGAACAGTTCTGCATAGCCAGAAGTGTTTTCAGGGTTTATAGGGGCTTAAAATTTTGCCAGGTTCTCAAGTAATAGCAGGAAGTTAGCCTTAGAATTGTTCCTGAATATTCCTGGTTTAGCTGTGGGTTCGGGTTTTATCTTTACTTCAAAGGAGACCATATTAGTGAGGACCAGATCCAGTATGGTCGCACCCCTGTCTGATGTATTGACCATCTGGTCCGGGGAGTTTGTGTGTACAAAATCCAGGAATCTCTGTGCATGTATGTTTGATGTCATATAGGATCACAGTTAACAGTGGGGTAATTAAAGTCATCCATAAGTATGGTATTGGGTTGGATGGTTAGTGTTTCTAATAAGTTTAAATACATGGTATGAGTTTCCTGGGTCATAGAGAGGTCCTATAGCTTGCAAGGAAGTGGTATTGGATTTCACGTATGGCGATTTGGACATAGAGCAGCTAAAGTGCATTGTCCTGTTTGACCAGCCTTGAAGTATATTTATTTTTGATGTAAACAGAGACACCTCCACCTTTAGTCATGCCTGTGGTGTGCTGTCCACAGCTTTAAACCATGTCTCCAAGACTGCACAGACATCAGCATTCCCTAGGGTAAAGAGAGCTTCCAGGGACTGGAGTTTTTTGTTTAGGCTCTTAGCATTGAGCAGTAATACCTTTAGATTGTCTTGGTTTTGATTTGCTATGTCAGAAGTACTTTCAGTTTGACATTGCCTAAAAAAGGCACTATGGGGGAAGACAATGTTTTAGCTAATATTCAAAAGCCTAGAGGGGAGAGGTGCAGACCATTCCTGGCAAAGCAGTGTGGTCTGTTGACCATCTCCTTCCATGTTGACAAATATTGTACCCCCTCAGAATGACATCAGAAACTAAGCCAATTATTAAAGTCAATCATCTTTTGTTCATATTGTGGCATCATCCTTGGAGAAGGTGAAATGCTGCTCAATGCTACTCTCATACCAGCCTGAGAGACATATTCTGAACGCTCTATGATGTCTCTCTTTATATAGTCTAGGGAGGAACGTCTCAGGTCATTTGCTCCCACATGGACTATGACTGAGTCATATTGGTAATTTTGATCCAATGACCTGAGTGCATGTGTAATGTGGCGGATCCTAGTCCCTGATAAGCAACTGACCGTAACTTTCTCCTTACTCATGTAAGAGGGACATCAGTGTGTCTCAAAATGGAGTCTGCAATGACTAGAATGTTGGATTGTGTGGTGACTTGCCTTATGGGTTTAGAGGTAGAGGCTCCATGAGATGTAGCTCTGTGTTGATGTGGGTGTTGTTTTGAAAGAGTGTGTTTGGGGCTGCTGAGGGTATTTCCTATGTGTACTTTGTCTTGGAGGCCTTTGTGGTTTAGGAAGGTTTCATGTAAGTGCCTCACTATATGTGGGTCTATATGCCTGCTTTGAATTGTGCATGATGGGTGCAGTATGTGTACTGCTGACAACCTTATTGACATTAGGAATACTTTTATCTGAGAGCTTTGCCTCCAGTGATGTTGTGCAAATACATCTCTCACATACCGTATCAGTTTGTTTGAGAATTAATTGGTTGTCAGTAAACATGAGGCAATTTCTACATTGCCTCAGGATGCCCATATCCACCAAGCCAGTAATGGATGCAGTAGGAGAGTTCATATCCATAGCAACAGACCTTTTTTAGTTGATTAGACTGTTGGAGTGAGAATATCAATCACTGTCAGGAATATCCAGTTTGCAACTATGTGGACAGTGCTTGTCACTGAAAACTAGTCCTGTGTGCAACTAGGTATTGGAAAAATTTCAGTTGTGCTTTTACAGGAAAAATGTCACTCAAGGTGTCTTAGTCTGTACAGAGCACTTCCAAACACTTGGGGGGAAACTAATATGTAGACCCTGAAAATTTAAGGATGAAGTATTTAGGCAGATATTCTGAAGTTAGAAACAAATCAAGCAGTACTTACTGAAAATAAAGAATTAGCTTGTCAAGAATGATGAAAAGAGGGGAGCTGCATGAATGGTTACTGCCTGGCTATTACTAATGCTGGTCTCACCACATCTTCACTCTGTTGGGATACAATATTCCTTTGCTTCTTCTCTCACCAGAAGCAAAATGTTAGCACCAATCCCAAGAAGAGAAGCAGGCCACAGCCTCTTTGGTGATTCACAGTCTTGTCCCAGATGATGCAAGGATCTACAGGCTTGTAGCCTTTTTCTGGTAGATAATTTGAATAGCAACCAGACCAATTAGGTATGTTAAGCACAGACACTCACTCTCCAACCAGAAAGAGTCAGAAATCAATGCACTCTGCTCCTACTCTCACCAGGATCAGAATATAAGCACATTTTCCAAGCTGTCACCTATAAAGCAGTGACTTTAATCCTTAGATCATCCCAGTGATTTGTCAAAAAAAACACACAATTTTTATGAGGAACAGACCAAAAATATGAGGCAAAATCCGGATATTCTGTGAAAATCTGTACAGTTGAAAGATATGTATAGTAGCAGTAGGATTCACTAACATTGGTTCTAAATGTTTCTCTTATTTCTAACTTGCTATAGTGATGTCTTTTCTTGAAAACTAAGATTATACAAAGGCTTATCAACTTTGTCCTGAAGTGTTGAATGAATATCATATTCATAAACCTTTTCAAAAAGTTGAACTATCGGTTTTAGTGGGGGGTTAAACATACTAGCGCAATGTAACAACTCATTCTTGTGCTTACATCCTGGTACCTTACTAAAGTAAAGCACCAGGTTCAGTCTTCCGGTATGCAACTTTAAGTCTATAAGCATATTGGGTCAAATTGCCCTCCTACTAGGAATAAAATAAAACCTCTTTTCAAAGAGCAAATCAATGAGGATTGAAGTCACAGCATACAGATTTAGTGCCAAATAGGTCACCACTATAATTATACATTTTAAAAGCATCTCATTGGTTAAAAATAATATTTGAGCTTAATTCCTTCTGTTCTCTGGGCTTTCCTCTGATAACCATTCTGAAACCTGCTGTCTTGGCGATTTTCCAAGGTATGTTGTTCTGCCCCCCCCCCCCCCAATCCCTTCTCTGGTTCATAAACGTCTCTGAGTGCAACCAGTGCTGGTAACAATCCCCATTTGAGCAACAATCTTTCAGTGTCATGCATTTTGAGGTTTAAACATCATTGTTTATAAAAGCCCGTCTGACCTACTTTAAATGGATGTTTAAAAAAAAAAAGGAAAGAAACATTTCAGTGAGCCTTGGTGATTTAAGGGGCACTTTTGGGGAGCGTTATCTGACTTTTACATAATAACACTTTCTACCTTAACTGTAAGAGGATTAGGTTTTATTGTGTTTTCTTATTTGTGACATGACATCACATGTGCATGTTGGCTGCTTTAAATATGGTGTTTTCTTACATGACAGGAATATACAGTATTTGCATCAATATGTATGTGCATACAGTTCTTGTAGCTCTAAAGGGAAAACATTGTAGCATAGGGTGTATCTAGGTAAGCATTGCCAGAAGGTACAGACATTTTGTGAGTATAGATAGAGTTTAGAGTGGGTCTATATCAGAAGACCGACTGTTTAGGTGATGGAACACCTGAACATCGATCTTCTAATATTGAACCGCACAATGTCGAACGTCCCAGGGAAACACTTCCCTCGGCCACAACACAAAAAACATTACTTTACATCTAAATTAAGTGAGGGGCTTCACCTCCGACACCACCCGATGTGGGGCTGTGCCCCCTGCACCCACCCAACTAAATATACCAACTCTGAGATCGCTCAACAGTAGGGAAATAGCAAACAGCCAAGGGAAATCTTTCCCTGCATTAAATTGGCTGTTCGCCGTTTTTGCTTTCGATATTAGAAGATCGATGTTTAGGTGTTCGATCACCTAAACATTCAGTCTTCTAATATAGACCCATTTAGAGTGTGCTAGAGGAGATAAGAAGTTAGAAAAGATTTAGATGAAGGGAGAAAAGGGAGAGAGAAAGATGTATATGATTGGAAAGGGAGTAGGTTAAGATGGGGAAGAAAGATGGAGGAAATGCTGGGATATTTAGAGAGTCAGCCTGGCGCTGAGCTTGAAGATGACCAGGCTTTATTCAAATGTAGTTTGAGGAGGCTTTTAAAGTGTGGTAGTTTGTCAGCAAGTTTGATGTGTTCTGGGAAGGTGTCCCATATTTTTGAGATGTGTTTGAGAAGGAGTTTGATGTGTTCTGGGGGGGGTGTCCCATATTTTTGAGATGTGTTTGAGAAGGAGTTTGATGTGTTCTGGGAGGGTGTCCCATATTTTTGAGACGTGTTTGCCGGTGAGTTTGACGTGTTCTGGGAGAGTGTCCCATATTTTTGAGACGTGTTTGTCAGTGAGTTTAACGTGTTCTGGGAGGGTGTCCCATATTTTTGAGACGTGTTTGTCAGTGAGTTTAACGTGTTCTGGGAGGGTGTCCCATATTTTTGAGACATGTTTGTCAGTGAGTTTGATGAGTTCTGGGAGGGTGTCACATGTTTTTGAGACGTGTTTGTCAGTGAGTTTGATGTGTTCTGGGAGGGTGTCCCATATTTTTGAAATGTAGGAGTAAAATGAGTCTCCAGCTGTGTTATTAGACTTAGCACTGTGGAGGTCCATGGAGTGGAATAAGGCAATAAGATATTTTAGTAATAATTAAATTTTCAATTTATATATTTTTTATTTTAATAAGTAATGTCATCTATGGAAAAATCATATATTCAGCTAGCTATGTGTTCTCAGGGGGTAATGGCTGCAAAAGCTGAAGGTGTGCTTTGACTGAAAAATATACTATCAAGAAATTCTATTTCCTCCCCCCGACTAGCTTCCACATCATTATCTTCACAATAACTTTATTCCTCAAATGATGCCAGTGATCCTGTTTAATGACACAGCAAAGCAGAGGAGAAGTTTCTCTGCAGCATATTTTTTTCAGGGAAGACTGTCAACCTAGCAATTATACATAATAGTGCAACAGGAAGATTTTGTGTACAGTGGCAGACTAATAGTTAACTGGTATAAGTAAATTGGGTAGGGGCAGGTTAACCTGAGCCCTGCCACTGTCTTTAACCCTAACTCTGCATTTTATCTTTCAAAAACACTACAGCTATTAAGACTAATTTGATCTGAATGTCTGGTAGGGTGGTTTAGGTGTTCTAATTGCAAAAAAAAAAAAAAAGTTTCCTTGTGAGTTTTTCAGTGTGTTTAATTTGGGCATGCTGACATCAGTGACTATAGTTTCAATGTGTTTACATTCTGATAATAGAAAACACACACACACACACACACACACACACACACACACACACACACACACACACACACAAAATCAATTATTTAGTTTCCAGATGCTCTTTTTACATTACATATATAATGTAAAAACCTTGTAATGTCCCATCTTGCATGTTTTCTTTGACTTTGTACGTTTCTGAGTCTTTTATTTACAGATGTGCATTGTTTTCAAGATTGCAGTTTTTCTCTGTTCAGTTTTTATTTCTTCCTCTTCACTTTGGGTGTTTGGATGTTGTCATTAATGAGGAGAGAAGAAATGATGGCTTGAAGAACTGATTTCATGAACAGCATACAGATTTAGTGCTACAGTCAGGTGACCACATATTTTTGTAGGCTTATGCTGTACATTAATTCATCCCTTTGGAACACTAACTGTCCAGTGGGATTTTATTATTCTTTGCCCACTTTCAAATGAAAAAAAAATAATGTGACCCTGGAGGGCAGACTGTGACCATCTATTTAGAAAGGTGCATGCTATGACATCATAGCTAAATGTCTTCTACAAAAAGAAGACCTGAAAGCTTAGTTTCCTTGATAAGGACAAATGTGGGATTTTGTGCTAGCATATTATACTGCAAATGAATGTTAGATGTTAATACTCACTAAAACAGCCTGTTTCAAACTAATCACTGCTTTCTATCTAGCCTTTATATACTTCTGAGGGTGGCACTCATATCTCTCAACTGTTCAGAGTTTTGCCTCATTTTCTGGTCTGTTCTTCATAAAATGTGTGGTTTTCTAGCAAATCAATGAGGATTGAAGTCACTAAATAATGATATACATCTGAGTTTCAGACTCTATACCCTTCAGAAAATGCACGCTAATACAAATCCTGTTATTATAGCAACTTTCAAAGTTTATAAGAGCAATATTTAAAAAGTGTCCCTATTTTTGGATCTTTGTTCCCCATTACTGTAGGTTTTGTCCAGAATTTTGTGCTAAGAAGATGAGTGGTATGGTGGCACTCCAAAAATTAAATAAAAAAAAAAAAAAAAAAAAAAAAAAAAACTAAGCAAATATTCATCAGTCATGTTCACCGAAATATGATTATTTTTAGCATTATTCAGTTCAAAACTTTGTATGATGTAAAGGGGTGGAGCCCTTACTGTGCGACAGCTGATGCATGTTTAATTAGTGGCTCACGCAATGTAAGAACTGACTGCGGAGGGGTGGAGGGAGTGCTTGGCTGATGATGGGGTTGCCCTAAACCTGCCACAGGAGTGCTCTCAAGGAGAAGACCTGCAAGAGCACTCTGTATGCACAGCAATATGGGTGAGCAAGACCTACCAAGCAGTGCTTCACACACTAGCTGAGCATCATGGGTATATAAAAGCACACAGACATGTACTGATCCTGTTGGATAACATTTTTTTTTCGTTTTTGGTCTCTATGATGTCTGACAAAAATCAACTTCCTGTCATCTAGATGGCCAGTTTGTTCCCTACTTGACAAGAGCTGCCTCCAGCATATTTGTTTTTGTGAGGTAACAACTGATTGATAGGCGTCATCCAGATACATGGCAAGACTATTTTAATGTAGACAATGGACTTGTGGTATAATTGTCCACACCTCCACATGTGACTTGACTAAATCCCTGCCCCCCACCCCCAATTGTCAGCATGTCTGCACGATCCTGGTTCTCAAACGGTGGTTCACTTGTAAAGGTGTGACCGTGAAAGCACCTCACTCCAATCCATCTTCTAGGGTGGGCAAGATAACATAAGTCACTCAATCTGACTTTCCCTTGTCCAGTTCCTCTAGTGCGAGTCATTAATCAGACTTAGGTCACCTAGGTTGCAGTAAGACTTCAGCCTTCTGTGCCACGGATCTAGGCCTACAGTATAATGTTTGGTGAAATGCTGCAGTTTTATCTGATCAATAAAAAGTGCTGGTTTGCAAAATTAGGTCCTTGTGCATACAAAGTTGTCTGTCATCAAATCATTGATGTCACAGTCAGCAGAAGGATACAATGTATCTGTACTGAACAAAGATCTGGATAGTTGACTTTCTACAAATACAAGCTGCTAGCCTGATAGTAGAATGAATATTTTAAAGAGTAATGTAGTGCCATTCATCCTAAGGCCATTGCAAACAGTGTCTGCACTGCTGACAATAATAATAGCTACCTCATGGATGCTGTTTTTTAAAGAAAATATAGCAACACTGAACATACTTTAATGCTTAAAAAGTTCCATTTCCAAGATCCGGTCTTCTTATAGTAGTTATTTTATGATTAATGGGCATAGAAAAGCAGACACAATTTAGCCAAGTCATTCAAATTAAGTATTAAGGGAGCAGAATTTTGCTTGTTCTAAGACTACTGTGTGTCTCACTTTCATAATATAATAGTATGAATGTAGTTGACTAGTGCAGGAAATGTACAAAGGTAATCAACTAGATGAGTGATTTTCTCTGGTTCTAAGGTTCATAGAATAGGTTGCACACAAAAAAGAAAAGCCAGCAAACAACGACCAGATGCATAAAATATTATATTATTTTATAACAATACATAAGTACAAACAGCAAACAGACCGGTTTCGGCTGGAAACCAAGTACACAGCCTTCTTCAGTGTATGTAAAGCAATTCAATCAGAGCTGTTTATAAGGTGCATAGTCAGATTCCATTGGTGGATACTCATAAATATTCATTTAATCCAGGGGGAAACAACCCACCAAGCTTAATAATCCATTTCTTTTCCTTCCCATTTAATACTGTATGCCACCCTGTTTTGTTGGAACGATCCCCAAAAACCATATCAATAATGGTAAACATAAATCTAGCTGTTGGATGTGCCATGTGATGTTTATATAGAGCATTGTTAATTCTCTTCCGTTTAATGTTACTGATATGTTCAGAGATACGTAGTCTCATGGGCCGAGATGTTTGCCCCACATAAAAAGCTCCGCAGTTACAAGTAGCCAAATAAATAATCCAATCGCTGCTGCAATTGGCAAAAAAGCGGAGATCAAAAACCTGTGGGCAATTCCTACTCGAAAATTCCTTGGCTTTATTGATGTATTGACAGTTTGTGCAATGTCCGCATGGAAAACACCCACGTAAAATGTCACCAGAAAGAGTCGTCTGGACATAACCAGTGTATCTAGTATCACTATGTTTGTAGTGATTAAAATATGTATTCAGATTTTTACCCTTCCTATAGGAAAAAGACATCGAGCTGGTATTAGATTGGAAATATCATCATCACACTGTAAAATGTTCCAATGTTTGTGGATACTCTGAATAAGACAATTGGAATTCCTAGAAAAGGTGGTAGTGAGTCTAAGTGGTTGAGGTGATGTATTGAAATGTTCTCTATATTTAAGTAAATCCGATCTGTCCATGCAATTAACCTGATGTTTGCAGTGGCAATATCCCCCACCTTGTAACCCCTTTGTTTGAATCTTTTAGTCAGGTCAACTTGGTTGTTGCAAATACAAATTCAATACATCACCTCAACCACTGAATGCATATTTTAATCACTACAAACATAGTGATACTAGATACACTGGTTATGTCCAGACGACTCTGCTTTTTTGCCAATTGCAGCAGCGATTGGATTATTTATTTGGCTACTTGTAACTGCGGAGCTTTTTTTGTGGGGCAAACATCTCGGCCCATGAGACTACGTATTTATGTTTACCATTATTGATATGGTCTTTGGGGATCGTTCCAACAAAACAGGTTGGCATACAGTATTGAATGGGAAGGAAAAGAAATGGATTATTAAGCTTGGTGGGTTGTTTCCCCCTGGATTAAATGAATATTTATGAGTATCCACCAATGGAATCTGACTATGTACCTTATAAACAGCTCTGATTGTATTGCTCTACATACACTGAAGAAGGCTGTGTACTTGGTTTCCAGCCGAAACCGGTCTGTTTGCTGTTTGTATTCATGTATTGTTATTATACAATATAATATTTTATGCATCTGGTCATTGTTTGCTGGCTTTTCTTTTTTGTGTGCTTTATATATTGGATTTCCAAGCCGTGCATCTGCTCTCGTGCAGGGGATTTTTTGTGTGTTATATTGGTTCTGACTTCCTGCTGGGGCCTGCGACCTTGATGCTGCTGCAGGGATTTGTTGCAGCTTTTCCAGTTTCAGTTTTTGCTTCTGGATTTTATATTTATTCTTCGGAGTACATTGGTGGATTTTGCATTTTGCTTTCTGCAATACTTAGCCCTCCTGTTTTGTGAGTAGTGAACTCTATTTTGATATTTAACCATCTACCTGTGGATATCACCATTTTGTTCGTGCTCTGGGTATCATGAGGCTGCCATTTTGAATGTTTCCATAGTACATTCTACCTTGTGGCTTTTTCGCCCATTAATGGCTGCGTATGGTGCAACTATTTTTGGTTTCGTTCACATTTACAAGATTTTTTGAAGTACCTTGTACGTTTTTGGCTGACGGTTGACATTTGGCTTTTTACAACGGAACGGGATTTCGTCGCTACAGCTGCTTTGGATTTATTCAGCATTTGGACATACACATAGATTTTTTGAACTTTTTACATCATACCAGGTACTTTTTTTCCACTATATGGCATTTTTTATATGCCGTTGGTATTGGTCGAATTAGTACGATATAATTGAATGACTTTGCATCAGTCCATGGGCGTATTATATGGTTTGGGACACTGGTTGTTCATGTTTTGGACTACATTTATCATAATAGCACATACCAGGCTTCTCTGGAGTGTCTAGTCTTTGCCTATTAATTTTAGATTATAGGCTATGGATGATAAGGTTGTTCTATATTACGGTATAGGATTTCGCCATTTTTGCAGCTTGGACATTATGTGGTGACTGTATTCTAACATATATATATCTTTTTGTTGGTTTCATTTTTTGACATTACATTTTGCAATCCCGGTTCTGCTATATGGCAATTTATGTGCTTTTTATGCCATTTGGTCACTGGTTGGTCTAGTGCGACATACCATAAAGATATTTTATCATCATATTCGTTCAAACACCTTTTTTGGGACCACATCTGGCATTTGTTTGGACTATAATTATTGTACTAGGATATATCAGGTGGTTCTGATATACACAAATTTTCCTTAGGTATTTTACATATACTACATGAATATTGTGATTTCACTTTCTTCTATGTACTGACTTTTTTGTCTCATAATTTGGTTTTGCCAGCACTGTTATTTTGATGTTTGTTTTTACTTTTTGATTATACATTTGGCTTTATTATCCTATATATGGCACTTTATGCGTGTTTGATACTATTGTATAAGTGATTGTTTGATTGCCATCTATCGGACAGCATTGTAACAGTTGTTGGATTCAATAACGCTAGGGTTATCTTTCTCTCTTATTTGGATAACAATCTTTTCTCATAGGAATATATTGGGTTCCGTTTTTTATATCCAGTTTGGGACATACTTTTGCAGTCTTGGTCTCATATGTATTTATTATTTTTTATATATATTGTTATCACAGGTGCTTCATCATTTTATGCAGACATATAGGTGGCCTTTATATGTTGGATTACTGATTTATATAGTGATAATCTGTTTTTCCTGATAGTGCAGCTTCAATATTGCTCTTGGGTTCTTTTAGACCAGATAATCTGGGTTTGAGTAATATCATACACCTGTTTAAGAGTAATGCAGGTGTCCTATTGATTTATAGGTTTTGATCTTATCATTTTAGTTTGTATCCCTGGGTCCTCTCTTATTTCTCAGAGTTCCTGTGCTTTTGGGGCAATTATTTTCCATATACTTCTGGTGTTGGTCCAGCATCATTGTTTTTTTCTGTATTGGACCATTTGGTATACTTTGTTTGAACCGGGTCCTTCTCTCATCCAGCCCCCCATCATTATATATTTTTGTTATATGTCTCCTCTTTTGACCAGGATGACTATAATATACTCCTTATGATATGATATTCTGGTTTCCTTGGTGATAGACGCAGCCTTTTGAATTTTGTATATTGCTGTTATTGTCTATTCACTATTTTTAGGTTTCTTAGCTGTCGTAGTTTTGTATTCTAAACTATTATTGACAGTTTGGTGAACCAGGTTTTTTTGACACAGTAGTTTGTATTTTGGTATATCAATATGGATTTATCCAATTTCATCACTGGATTGACTGCTGATAGAGAGGATCTAGGGGCCTTTGGGCTAGGTCACTCTATTCAGGACAAGCTTTTTGATGATCTGAATAGATCATTGTGGTCATTACGTGCCAATGTTTGGCACAGTAAACTTTTTAAGGCCTATCAGGCTGCTGATATTACCCCTAGGGGTTTACGTATTCGCACTACCCCTCATGTGTCTAATTGTGATGAGGAGTTGACCACACAATGGCTTAAGATACAACAGGAAGCCACCATGGCTTTTGTTGTGGAATTACTTAAATTTCATAATCGTGCTATTGATAGGGGACTGGATGAGATTATGGCTACGGTTGACAAATTAAAGCCTTTTGAACATGAGCCCTTTTTTGGGAGTCAGCTTTCCAAAATTGCTTCTGATTTTAAAAAAGTTTGATGCTGAACTCAGGGCCCGAAAGATAAAGAAATTCTCCAGAGACCAGGAGGATTACTCCCGTGGGAGTCCCTTCACATATCAGACTAAACATGTGAGATTCACTAGTTCTCCTGCTCCCCCCAATAAGAGAAAGAGACCACGGTCCATCCTGCGTAAGCGCAATATTGACAACACTTCGTTCATTGAGGATACATCCTCTGGGACTGACAATGAATCCCTGGTGGCATCAAGGTCCCCGTCCCCAAAAAAGGACTCCTGGGGGTATCCCTTTAGGACTAAATACAAACGGGGGGGGGGCGCAAACATCCAAGAAGTTCACAACATCCAAGGGCTACTGGAAATGGCTCTGCAGAAGTAAATGAATGTTCTGATACTAATGTTCTGAATCTGTCCAGTTTTGAATTGTCTTTAATACACATTCAGGTCCTTAACAAAGGGTTAACATTTATACCTGGCTTCACGGTTTTGGAAGATTTATTAGCACAGGACTTAATGAGTTTTTGCAGACTTTTGAATTTGAGATTGTTCTTTGGTGAATCTGATTGTAATGTTGATGTTGGCAAATTTACATATCATAAATCCAGTTTTTCTCCACCCATGCATCCTATAGTTCATCAGTTCCAGAATAGCGTACTTAAATATCTACATTTCTTCAGTTCTGATGTGGTGTATAAACATAATAACATCACACATGCTGAAAAGCAGGCTATTCTGGAATTACAAAATAATAAGGATATAGTAATTATCTCAGCTGACAAGGGTGGTGCTGTTGTTATTCTTAACTGGACTGATTATGATAATGAGGCCAAAAAACAATTATTTGATGCTAGGTACTATTCAAATATGTCTATTGACCCCACGTTCAGATTTACTCAACGGATTGAACAATTCTTATCAGACGCCAAAGATCGGGCGATTATTACCACTGAAACTGCACATCAACTACTCATTAAGGATCCTAGTATTCAGTATATTTACTTCCTCCCCAAAATTCATAAAGATGCTACCCACCCACCGGGTAGACCAATTGTTTCTGGGAGGGGATATATCACCGAGCCATTATCATTATTCTTGACCAAGTATCTTAAACCTTTGTTAACCTCTATACGTTCACGTTTACAAGACACAACTCATTTTCTACAGATTATCTCAGATATGCAACTTGATTCTGATTGGTATCTATGTACACTTGATGTTAGTGCATTATATACAAACATTCCACACCAGGCAGGCTTGAAAGCTTTGGCTTATTGGCTTGAAATTTCTAACATATAGTTTTGATTTAAACTCTTTCCTTGTTGGCCTGGCTGAGCATGTTCTTACAAGTAACGTCTTCTATTACAAGGATCTCTGCCTCTGGCAAACCAAAGGGACTGCTATGGGGGCATCTTTTGCCCCTATTTATGCTGATCTCTTTATGGCTTATGTTGAATTACATATTATCTATGAGCCCTCAACAAATATATTTCTATCTGATATTGATATATGGAGACGTTACTTGGATGACATATGGCTTGTTTGGAAGGGCACAGAAACTGGACTTATGGAATTTGTTTCATATTTAAACAATAATGAATGGGGATTGGTTTTCACTGAACATCATGATTTGAACAGCATTACATATACGTACCCAAGGAGTAACGCACGGCGACTGTGGTCCCACTTCACAAGGGCGGTGCCTCCATCGACCCTGGAAATTACCATCCCATTAGCTTGACAAGCCTTATCTGCAAAGCCATGGAAAGGATCATAATGGAACTCATAAATAAAGACATAGGGAACTTGCAGACTTTGGATCTAACCCAGTTTGGCTTTGTCAAAGGCAGATCATGCCTTTTAAACTTGGTTGACTTTTTCAAAACAGTCACCAAGGCCATTGATGAGGGTAAGGCAGTCCATACAGCCTACCTCGTCCTGGCAAAGGCCTTCGACACAATACCCCACTCAGGTATCATTGAAAAACTCATCAGCTTGAATGTAAACCCATACATCACAAGATGGGTTGCAAACTGGCTAAGTGACAGAACCCACAGGGTCAGAGTTGCTGGCGCCATGTCAGACTCAAAGCCGGTCACAAGTGGTGTCCCTCAAGGCTCAGTCCTGGGTCCACTCTTGTTCGGCATCTACTTTTCTGAAGTACAAGCAAACACAGGAGGGTTATGGCTGACAAAGTTTGCAGATGACTGCAAACTGGGCACCATAGTCGAAAACACATCTGACATAGATATCCTTCAGAAGGGCCTCACAGAAACGGATAACTGGTGCCAGAGCCATGGCCTAAAGTTAAACGCCAAGAAATGCATAGTCATACCCTTCGGGAAAAACAAGGTTACCCCTAGCTACCATATAGGTGGCAATCCACTGAGCACAGAAGAAGTTATCAGGGATCTGGGGACCCAGGTTGACAGTAACCTTTCGTTTGACACTCATGTTGCTAAAGTAGTTAGGAAGACCTTCTACATTGCCCACCTGATCATGAAAGGATTCACATCTGGATCAAGGGAAGTCATCGTCCCCCTGTACTCATCACTCATTAGACCTATGATTGAGTACAATGCCCCATTCGGAATGTATCTGACCCGACACCTGCAGCAGCTGGAAAGGCCCCAAAAGTTCCACACCAAAAGGATAAAGGGTCTCAAAAATATGTCTTATGCTGCCCGACTGAAAGAATTCCAGCTCTATTCAGTCGCATACCGCTTGCTCAGAGGTGACCTGTGCCTGACATACAAGGCCATGTCAAACCCAGATTTGATGAATATGCTTCACCTCAAAAAATCTAGATCCCTCAGAACCACAAGGGTGGGAGACTTAAACCTTGACACAGTTATTAATAGAATGTGCTGGAGGGACAGATTCATCACCCAGAGACTCCCTATGCTGTGGAACAAAATCCCAGTACATGTGAGGCAGAGCACCTCGCTGGCCTTGTTCAAGAGGAATCTTGACCAATGGATGGGAGATCGCAGATATACCCCAGGGATTACTTCAGTGTCACTGCTTGACAGAGGCACAGCAAAATATTAGGCATAGTTTTCTTCAAACTAAAGGGGTGGCGAAAGCCACATAACTATGGGCTAGGCTTATAAATGCCCTTGGGCAGATAGCCTAGTATGAACCTATGAACCTATATGAACCTATATCTGGATGTCTTAATTTATAGATTTCCAGATGACACCTTAGGGACGGATATGTTTAGGAAATTCCCACAGTACAATTCCATTTTGCATACTTCCAGCTTCCACCCTCCACATATAGCACGTAATATTCCCAAGGCCCAATTCATCAGGGCCAAACGGATATGCTCAGCACATGCTACATTTTGCAACAACCAAGTTGACCTGACCAAAAGATTCAAACAAAGGGGTTACAAGGTGGGGGATATTGCCACTGCCAAACATCAGGTTAATTGCATGGACAGATCGGATTTACTTAAATATAGAGAACATTTCAATACATCACCTCAACCACTTAGACTCTACCACCTTTTCTAGGAATTCCAATTGTCTTATTCAGAGTATCCACAAACATTGGAACATTTTACAGTGTGATGATGATATTTCCAATCTAATACCAGCTCGATGTCTTTTTTCCTATAGGAAGGGTAAAAATCTGAATACATATTTTAATCACTACAAACATAGTGATACTAGATACACTGGTTATGTCAAGACGACTCTTTCTGGTGACATTTTATGTGGGTGTTTTCCATGCGGACATTGCACAAACTGTCAATACATCAATAAAGCCAAGGAATTTTCAAGTAGGAATTGCCCACAGGTTTTTGATCTCCGCTTTTTTGCCAATTGCAGCAGCGATTGGATTATTTATTTGGCTACTTGTAACTGCGGAGCTTTTTATGTGGGGCAAACATCTCGACCCATGAGACTACGTATCTCTGAACATATCAGTAACATTAAACAGAAGAGAATTAACAATGCTCTATATAAACATCACATGGCACATCCAACAGCTAGATTTATGTTTACCGTTATTGATATGGTCTTTGGGGATCGTTCCAACAAAACAGGTTGGCATACAGTATTGAATGGGAAGGAAAAGAAATGGATTATTAAGCTTGGTGGGCTGTTTCCCCCTGGATTAAATGAATATTTATGAGTATCCACCAATGGAATCTGACTATATACCTTATAAACAGCTCTGATTGTATTGCTCTACATACACTGAAGAAGGCTGTGTACTTGGTTTCCAGCCGAAACCGGTCTGTTTGCTGTTTGTATTCATGTATTGTTATTATACAATATAATATTTTATGCATTTGATCGTTGTTTGCTGGCTTTTCTTTTTTGTGCGCTTTATATTGGATTTCCAAGCCATGCATCTGCTCTCGTGCAGGGGATTTTTTGTGTGTTTCATAGAATAGGTTGCCAAGCTTATGATCTACTGGTCACCAAGAAGATTCATTTAGCATAATGCCATGGCGATATTTTCTATGTCTGACACACACACACACACACACACACACACACACACACACACACACCTCTCAGCTGTACAGATTTTCTCAGAATGTCCAGATTTTTACCTTATATTTTTAAGCTGTCTCTCATACAAGTTGTGGATTTCTGGCAAATTACTGATGATTGTAGTCACTAAATAATGACATACATTACAGGTTCAGGTTTCAATCCTTCAGAAAATGCATGCTAACAAAATTCCTGTTACTCTAGCAACTTTCTGTGTTTATAAGAGCAAGATTTAAAATCTGTCCCTATTTTTGAACATTTGTCCCCCCCTATTACTTTAGGCTTTTAGACAGAAATGATATTTTTTATATTGTTTGCTAAGTATGCTCACCTACATCTAGCTACTTTATGTTTTCCCCTGTGAATACATTTCTCACTGTACTATATTCTACTATACTGTTTCATAAGTGTGCTCAACCTTACCAAGCTAAGTTATGTCTTATCTTGTAAATACGTTTATCACTGTATTATATTCTGCTACTACTGATCTTCACTGAGCATTCAGCCACTGTTTTTGTACAACACTGCATTGTATTATATAGTATTGCTGTATACTGTTGTGTATTTTGCTATACTTGGAGCTTTTCTCCCCGGGCCTCCGCTGAAAATGGACCTGTGTCCAGTTGGACCTTCCCAGTAAACAAATGTAAAATAAATAAATAAAAAAATTCTTGCAGTAAGAGGATGAGAGGTATGAATACAT